>NC_139628.1:49138908-49246248 GCF_964638095.1 Poromitra crassiceps | reverse complement strand
CATGACATAAAAAGTAGCATTTTTTGATAGGGTAGCGCGAATCGATAGACAGACCCTATCGGTTTATGCGGCGGTAGCATTTTTCGACAAAGCAGCAAAAATCGACGTTACACCGGTCTCGCCAAACAAATGAATCTCACGGTAGTTAGCATGCGTGTAAACAACGCGACTCTATTGTCTGTACAAGGGAGAACACAAACACATGCGCTACCAAAATATATTTCCCTGCTGCATGTCATGAGATCGGCAAAAGTTTGGATAGACTGGATTGCTTCCCGCAGCAGCAAAGCCTTTTTTCCCCACACTGCCTGATAAGAGGTAGGAGATTACAGCCTCTGACTGGCAGGGGCTCAAAACTACAATATAACAACTTTTTATTCATTGGTCATTCATTGTGATATAAATTAGTGACATTTTCCCCCAAATACTCATGGTTCTGTGCTGTTGGTATTTGGTAGCCTATCTGATACCTGCAGTGCAGCGCATCAAATGAGCCACGTCAATTAACGATAATGACGGGAGTCCTCCCGCAGCAGCAGAATGATGTATTCGCGCAGATTTTCAGTCATAAATATCAAACATGTTTGATATGATCGGGACGGCCCCCGATGAGGCTGTGAGCAGATCGGGAGGGTTAAGATTGGATCTGCAAACAGCTCACACTACAAGATAATCGGTGCCGAAAGTCGGGCCCGACCAAGCTTGGCAAGCTGCCAGGCCAGATTTCTCCTCCGATTCTCGGGAGGGGTGAATCGGGCATAAATCGGCCCGAAAATCCTGTAGTGTGAGCCAGCCTTAAGACGTTCTTCAAAAGGATTAGAGTAGCATTTGTAGAAAGTACTTTTAACATTAGTTGGATTTCTTAGATGGCTAGTTCAAGAAGGGCCCAGGTGTAGCAGTACAGTATAGTATACAGCTTATCTATCTCTATCTGTCTGTCTGTCTGTCTGTCTGTCTGTCTGTCTGCCTGCCTGCCTGCCTGCCTGCCTGCCTGTCTGTCTGTCTGCCTGCCTGCCTGCCTGCCTGTCTGTCTGCCTGTCTGCCTGTCTGTCTGTCTGTCTGTCATATATTTATACACAGAGATGGGATGTCTCCCTGTCAAACAGCTGGAATACAGATATCTCAGATGTCTGTATTCCAGTTGTTTGACAGGGCAATGGCATTTTTTCACCACTTTAAATCTTTATTGTACACAAGTTTGTATACAAAGTACAAACAGAGTGCACGTGGAGTTGTCAGAGTAACGTTACTGAAGGCGAGTTCATCGTTGCGTTTACCATTATTACATTCCGTGTGCGGTTAATCATCGATAAAAAGTCATCATAATGGATATTGGAACTTCACACTCTTTCTCTGTGGGGATTCTAATGAAAAGGAGTCATCCCTACCGGCATATGTGGCTACCAGTTTGCTTGTCATCTCTATGTAAGTTGCCTGTTTAAGTTGCTAACAGCTTTGTCAGTGTTACGTGACATTAGTAAGCTTATGCCGCTTGGGTTGAATGTTGACAGAATTTGCAAAACAGCTTATCGCCCGAGTTATCACCCCCTACCAGTTGAGAAACTACAATGTACATTGTAGTGCTCACCGTTTCTCACACTCAGGCCTAGACATGAACTGGTGTGTGTGTGTGTGTGTCTCTCGCTCTCTCTCACACACACACACACACACACACACACACACACACACACACACACACACACACACACACACACACACACACACACACGGTGTTGGGCCTACTGTATACTGTATCTACCCTGCCTGCCACTTCTCTTGTCACCGCTATTGTAACAGGAATCGACAATGCCACATCCTGTCTTACACACCAACACCGAGCCGAGGACGTGCGTTATTGAATTTGGCAACACTTTGAAGTAAACCCAAACGGCATCAGATCAGATGGCGGTGTTGAACGCCTCCCCAGCAGCGTCGACTAAGCCACAGGGGCCAGGGCTGCTGCGTCACTGCCCAGGGAGGGAAGGGTGTGTCTGAGGGGCCAGGGCTGCTGCGTCACTGCCCAGGGAGGGAAGGGTGTGTCTGAGGGGCCAGGGCTGCTGCGTCACTGCCCAGGGAGGGACGGGTGTGGCTGCCTGGACTGGGAGGGTCACAGAAGATGCCGAGTCAACACAAGACAGCCGTGTTTTCATTTGCATATTAATAATCAGGCAATCAATTCATAATCAAACTGTGGCGTAAACATGCCCAACTGTTGGCGGAGGTGAATATACTTTTTAAAGCAAGACGATTGTCACAGAAACGATTTGATTTTGTTTTAGTAAAATGTCTTTTCGAAAGTTTAAAAATCCCATCCCAGTGCTAACTACAAAGTTCTTCCTCTGTTGATCCCAAACACACCGGAAAACCTAAAATACATGACTTTCACGGTTCCCCCAGGAAAGACCTACATGTACCAGACAGACACTTGATGTCGGAAAAGACTAAAGACTCACCTTTTCAGGCTCCATCTGGGCCCTTCTTGAACTAACTTCTTTCTCTCTCAAAAAAAAAAAAAAAAAAACTAACCCTACCCTAACTAACCTAAAATCTAAACTAACCTAAACTAAACTTGTACCACTATTCCTTACAGAAGTTGTAGTTGTCATAAGCTGTGTTTCCATTACAGTTTTTCGCAAAAGAATTGCGATATTTCTACAACTTCGACAATGTACAATTGCGACTTGTAGGCGTTTCCATTGAAGTTGAGTTTCGCAATTCCCGTTACCAGCAGCTGCCACAGTGATTACGCACGCGGATCTGCCCCATATCCCGTCCCCTGCATGCTCAAATCCAACCAATGGTCAATGCAAATCACAACATGAAGTTACAACGCATATAAACGAGCCTGATTATCAATTCAAAAGAACATGTTGCGGGCTGCGGTGAATGCAGTGAGCGCGACAGGCAGAGGAAAAAAGGTAGCCTACAACTTGTCCCATTTTAGAGATGGAGGAGGGGGGGAAAGGCTGATATGGTGCATAGTCAGAATATCGTGTATTATAATTATAACATTGCACCTGAAACGTGTGTAATGTATTAATCACTTCAGTCAACAGCACCGCACCAGTGTGCTTTTCATCCCGCCGATCATCTCGCCGCTGTGCCAAATGCGCGCACACAGGCATGGATCGATTTCTCCCATTAAACATGATCTATTTTCCGGCTCCGCTTTTGCACAACACGTCTTTCTGCTAGGTAGCGTTGCTTCAAAGTTTTCCACTTGCTGCGAAGGTTTTGCCACGGTTTATCAAACCCTTTCTCCCTAATTTCCTTTCATTTTCCAAAGGAGAAGATGGGTCACATGACGTGCAAATGCGATAAACTGCTATATCGACACGTCTGAAAAACCACCTCATCAGAGCGCAAAAACGTTTTGCGATATTTGGGAGCTTTTTCGAAATTTACGTGTTTCCATTACCCAATTTCTATTGCGATATTTAGATTTTGCGCATTTCTGACGGTAATGGAAACACGACTATAGACTGTGTTGCATAGTTGATTGCTCTATTGCAGAGACAAAAATGTGTTATTGTAAGTGGCTTTGGATAAAAGTGTCTGCCAAATGACGTAATGTAATGTACCGTAATGTAATGTAATGTTCGGTTCAGAACAGCAAATGTAAAAGACTTTGTGTGGACTGGCTGCAGGGTGGATCACTAATAGTTATCTCAATTGCTGATTGCCGATATTTTTCTCATTTTAATGGAATGTTATTTATAGTAAAGGCTTGAAACGTAGTAGCTGTACTTGAGGTACTCCTCCTAATACAGTCAAGTGAACAGACTGGTTTGAACCAGTAGTTCCTTCCTCCTTCTTCCCAGCATAGCACAGAGTCTTTCCCAACAGCAGAGCCCCTCTGGCCCTGTGTCTGGTCTGTGATCATGTGACCTCTGGTTGACTCAGCCTCCCTCGGCTCTCTGTTGTCTCCCACTTCTCCCAGTTGGCCTCTCCCTGTTTTTTCATCCTCTTTTTGGCTGCTCTTCCACTCCTTTGTCTGTGCCCCCCCCCCTCCACACACACACACACAGACACACACACACACACACACACACACCCCGGCTGCTATTATCTGGCTGTTATTCACTCACTCTGTCCCTCCCACTCTACATACTGTACCTCCCTTTACAGAACCTGATACGAGTAGAGTCACACACGCATGCACACACACACTGCTACACACGCTTACACACACACACACACACACACACACACATACACGCCAGCTTACACACACACGCAGGCACAGGCACAGTGAGGCCCCTGGTTCCCTCTTTTCTCCAGGGTTCCTACGCATGCTGGAAATCCTTGACGACACTTGAATTTTTAGTGTGGTGGTTTTCAAGCTTTGCAAAGTGCTTGGATTTTGAATAAAGTAGTGCTTGAAATGGCTTGAAATTTTAATTGCATTACTTTCATAATAAATCACTATTTGACTGAATAGTTAGATTTTTAGATATAGAAATTAAAAAGTCAGAGCGAACCCTAAATGCTTTTGGCTTTCGTGCAAAATGAAGACGACTACGACATAAGTGATATTGGGGAAATATCGTGATATTCGATATTATAGAAAATCGTATGGATGAAAGTTCTCCGTCGCTATGATGATGACTGACTTCCATCTGGAGCCAGATGTGAAAAATACAAAAATTAAAGCCCCGGTGATTTCGACCATAAACACGTGTCTCGGTAAAAATAACGTTACAATTGATGGAGAGAAAAAAATTCATAAACATAAGATTGCTAAAATCTTACAGTCTGAAGGCCATGATGTGATGTGATCTGGCCTCATGGTGAGACAGGGTGTCCACGGATCCTTTCAAACAAAGCGTGAAGTCATAAAATTGTTACAATTCAAGGCAGTAAAAAGTGTTAAAATAGCAATCTGATTATCAGAGGTCTGAGTTTTGATGCAACTATGAAGTCAGTAGTCATGACAACAGACAGATCATGGAGCGGGCCAGGCTAAAGCCAGCCTCCTGGTCTAAAAGCCAGTTGGATGCTGGCCACCTCAGTACCATTCCACAACAAAATGCTTTTGCCATGACGCTCACGTTGAGTCAATCCCTGGCTGTGTTACAGCAGCTACCAGCCAGGAGATCAGAGAGAGAGAGAGAGAGAGAGAGAGAGAGAGCAGGGAAAGGCTAAAGCTGCCTGCACTGTTCAGCTGTGTGTGTGCGTGTGTGCGTAGCGTGCGTACTAGGGATGGGCCCATTTTTAAATTGATTTGAACAAATTTACTATCATATGATGTGACATCATAACATTAATATCTAGAAGCTGTACACACTGCCTGGCGGAGCAGCATGTCCGCCCAGAGCTCAGCACAGCACTCCACTCAGTTCCTCTCTGCAGTTTTTAATGTTGTAACTTTATCTCTTTTATGCTGCTATCTTGGCCAGGCTTCCCTTGAAAAAGACGTCTTTGTATCTCAATGGGACCGACCTGGTTAAATAAAGGTTAAATAAAAAAATAGTAAAAAAGTTTCAACAACGAGCCCCGTCAAGTCAGCCAGAATGTAAACGTATGTCTTCCACAGCGGGCTTTCAAAATCAAATGTAACGTTAAACTTAATATAAATTTTGCTTAATGCTAAAAGACAACCAGTCTTTGGTTGTGATGTTTTTGGTTTGCGATGGGTATTGAACCTAAATCCTCTTACCTAAACAATTCGCTACCCAATACGCCATGCGTTTTCTTTGTCCTGTGAATAGTGGCTGTGCAAAACATTTTGGTTGTGTGTGTGTGTGTGTTTTCTCTAAATATACAGCAGATAGAAAAGTACATGAACTGATCTCTCCCTGCCTCCATTGCCCCATAGCTGGAGGGAGGCTGTCTGAACAAAGGGTGGGGGTGGAAGTGTGTGTGTGTGTGTGTGTGTGTGTGTGTGTGTGTGTGTTGGGGGATGGAGAGGTGGTCTGATATGTGGGGGGGGGGCCTCCAGTTCAGTTTGAAGATGAAGCGAATAGAAACCAGGCACAAAAATCAAGCTGCGTACCTGCCAGCATGAAGCTGTGACAACAGGATGGGAGCATCGGGTGCACAGCGGGAGAAAGGGTTAAAATTCCAGTGGGTAACAAGCAAGAGGGCATTTGGTCCTCTTAAAGGCATTAAAACAAGAACGCACACACACACACACACACACACACACACACACACACACACACACACACGTGACACACACAGGGTGGGTTGAGTAGGGAGTGTAGGCAGGCGACACACACACACACACACAGAGGGTGGGTTGAGTAGGGAGTGTAGGCAGGCGGTCACACACACACACACACACACACACACACAGAGGGTGGGTTGAGTAGGGAGTGTAGGCAGGCGGTCACACACACACACACACACACACACACAGAGGGTGGGTTGAGTAGGGAGTGTAGGCAGGCGGTCACACACACACACACACACACACACACACACAGAGGGTGGGTTGAGTAGGGAGTGTAGGCAGGTGGTCACACACACTGATACACACACACACACACAGAGGGTGGGTTGAGTAGGGAGTGTAGGCAGGCGGTCACAACACACACACACACACACACACACACACACACACACACACACACAGGGTGGGTTGAGTAGGGAGTGTAGGCAGGCGGTCACACACACACACACACACAGACACACACACACACACACAGACAGAGGGCGGGTTGAGTAGGGAGTGTAGGCCGGCAGGCGGTCACACACACACACACACACACACACACACACACACACACACACAGGGTGGGTTGAGTAGGGAGTGTAGGTAGGCAGCACACACACACACACACACACACACAGGGTGGGTTGAGTAGGGAGTGCAGGCAGCACACACACACACACACACACACAGAGGGTGGGTTGAGTAGGGAGTGTAGGCAGGCGGTCACACACACACACACACACACACACACACACACACACACACACACACACACACACACACACACACACACACAGGGTGGGTTGAGTAGGGAGTGTAGGCAGGCAGCACACACACACACACACACACACACACACACACACACACACAGGGTGGGTTGAGATGGGAGTGTAGGCAGGCGGTCACACACACACACACACACACAGAGGGTGGGTTGAGATGGGAGTGTAGGCGTGCGGTGAAGCATGTGGCTGTGTTTATTGAGGTCATGTGACCGTCTCGTGATAATGAAACACCTCTTTAGTTCAGTTCAGCCGTCCATTAAAACACACCTGATTCCAGAGAGAGAGAGAGAGAGAGAGAGAGAGAGAGAGAGAGAGAGAGAGAGAGAGAGAGAGAGAGAGAGAGAGAGAGAGAGAGAGAGAGAGAGAGAGAGAGAGAGAGAGAGAGAGAGAGAGAGAGAGAGACACACGGGTGGGCCCTTCAAACATCCAGCAAAGCCTTCAATCATCTCAATTGAAGGCCTTGAAAATAATAATTGTTAAAATGGCTTAAATGTGATGAGTAACACCTAATACTTAACAGAGCTCGTGGTACAATCTGCATCCTGTCTGCTTTACTACACACAGTTGGACGTCTCTTAATTCATTTCCTGGTTTCCTTGTTCTTATTCTGCCCATTTATAGTTTCACACAACGTTCATTAACTATGTTGAGTCAGACTGTTTTGGTTTATTTCGGTCGTTAAATCGGTCTTCCATTCAATTCCACCTCACTTTCGGAGGGTCGTCCTTGGCGCGGTCGACGCGGGTTCGAATCCGCCCCGAGGTCCTTTGCCACATGTCGTCCCCTCTCTCTCTCCCGAGTCCCCACCTTTCCTATCTGAATAAAAGCAAAAATGCCTAAAAACTAAAATCACTTTCAAAATGTCGGTCTATTTTTTTCCTCTTCTTTTTTCTTTCCTTTTTTGCATTTTGGCCAGAGGCGGGAGAAAGTCCCACACGTGCAAGTCACATGCGAGTCTCAAGTCTTACCCTTCAAGACCAAGCAAGTCAAGTCGAGTCCCTCCGTTATAAGTCAAACAAGACAAGTCAAGTCATTGCTCAGGTCAAGCAAGTCACAAGTCAAGTCATATGCAATTTGATGATCTACCCGTTTCTACATTCAGTGGTCATGATGAAAGGTTGAGTTTTGTTTTCAGAGTGCGAGCGAGAGTATCATCTTTTCTCCACAAAGTTATGCTAACAGTAGCTAGCTAGTAGCTATACTACAGACACTATCCCATTTTTAATAAATGGTCAAATATTGGCAAGCCGATCAATCAATCTAAGGCCATTTTCAATTATTTCCCCAGATCATTCCACTGAATTTTCTGTCCTTTGCATCAGAATTTTCCAGCAGAACTCTCGTGTGGAAATCAGGGGCTCAAAGTCCCCCTAGAGGCCTAGAGGCCTACAGGCCTGTGTAAAGAGAGGCAGACACATCCTCCCCCAGCCTGTTGGTACATCAATCAATAAGCTGCCATCGAGCGGTCTAACACTGACAGACTGCGTCTCTGGAAGCTGCTGATGAAAGGTTAGCAGCACTAATGCTGCTTTGTGGGGTCAGTAGGGCCGTTAAGGATTTCCGCAATGCAGAAAAAAACGGATGGAATCATGAAATTTGGTAATAAAATGGAATCGACTGTAAAACGTTGAATATTGCAGAATTTCCCTTAATTTGTCTGAAATTGATGAAAGTAGGCCTATTTATCAAAGAAAAGTAGACCTAAATGACTTAAAATAATAACCTAAATGAGTTGTAACCGAAATTATTTCATAATTGTAGAATAGGCCTAGAGGGGCAGAATCTGGAAAAACATAAAAGAGATTTGATATGGCCCTAGGTCAGTGTAGGTCTGTGGAGAACCTCTGGACTGTTATTCTGTCTAGTACACACAGGCTCACACACACACACACACACACATGCACGCTGATGCAGTGGGTCAGGCAGATATTTCTGGAGAGGAGAGGATATGGTAATGACAGGGCCCGTACGGAGCATGCTCAGTAACACTGTCATTAAAAGGGGGAAGCCCGGGGAGTGGACAAAAGGCTTGGATGGCAGAAAAATAAAGAGAGGAGGAGGTGAAGAGACAAAGGAGAAGAGAAGATCCACGGCATGGAAAATAATAATAATACATTTGATTTCTAAAGCACCTTTCAAGAAAGCCAAGGCAGGCATACCTAAGTATAGAACCAAACAAATAGCATGCGATCCATCGTATCAGAGGAGGGGGACTGGACCAGATCAGACTTTTAAATAGGGTTGGATATTGTTTGGATTGTAACGATTCTGATTCCGATTCTGCTTATCGATTCCCGTTCTTAATGATTCTCAATTCCGATTGTTTGAGGGGCGGGATCAAAACAGGCTTATTTCACAGGAAGAACATGTCATGCTAGCTTGTGATGTCATGCGATTTAATGACTATGGAAAAATGTGGGTCGTGAGGCTAGACCAGTTGAGAACCACTGCTGTAGCTAATGGACAAGTCGTGGAATTTTACAAGGGCTACAGTAGGAAGCCTGATTGTAATGCTTACCGTAATTAGGGAATTAAGAGTTGACCGGTATCCATCTACCCAGCCAGGTGGATGAGGATGGCCTAGATCAATGGTTCTCAAATGGCCCAATCCCACCGCAGCTAGTAGCGCGGTCCCGCTCCGCTCGACTCGACTTTTGGTCTCATCCCACCGGTATAAACCGGCCCAGCTCGGTTTGATTTGGGGCTGAGCTGGGCTACTTTTAGTACCTGCCTCGTCGGGGTACTATTCTGCCAACCCGGGTCCATACCGTGACGTGAAAACATTGTAGGCGACTGATTGGTCAGGCAGAATCGTGTTTACTCTCTATATCCTACTGACTGTCAATGCAGCGCTGCATACCAGTTTACCTTCTTTTCTCTTCTATTATGCTTTTCTATCAGTCTTTTGTTTTGCTGCCTTCGCCTCTGGTGAAATAAAATCGGCGCGGTGGTTTCAATTGTCCAAAAGTCCGCTGCTCTGAAGCGCTTGTGTAGTTAGTGCTGCGTCGGCTCCGCTAGGCCGCAGGCGCCTGGTGAAGCCGCGGTTTTGCCTGGTGAGAGGCCGCGGGGGTAGAGGCTTCACTCTAGCGCAACCCCCGTCCCTCGCGCCCGTCCCTCGTGCAGCGCTTGTGAGTTTTGACTAACAACAAAGTGATATCCATTCTCCTGGTCGATTGTCACTTTTGCCCATGTACACTGTAACACCCGCCCAACATGCTGTGATGCTATGAGCTGGCTGCTCAGGCCAGGATCAAGGACTGTGATCATGCCAGCACTGCTCTCTCTCTCTCTCTCTCTCACACACACACACACACACACACACACACACACACACACACACACACACACACACACACACACACACACACACACACACTGTAGGTAATTTAGAGGCACCAGTATTTCATAAACAGTTTAAAAGTTCTGTGTATGGATTTAATTGTAACGTTATGTTATAGCCTATTTCAGAACATGGGTGGAGGGCAGATATGCGGTCGCTGTGACGACCAGGTGTGGGCGGGGGCAGATGAAGGGCGGTCGAAGCAGAACGTCCATCGGGTTGAAGCAAGTAGAGCCGAGTGGTGACGGGCTGTGCAGGGCTGTAAAATGTGGTGGAATTGAGCCAATAGTGGGGTCCGGGGACCCCCCAGGGCTCCTTGAGGTGGTTCCAGTGGGTCTCCAGCAATAAGGGGGAATAATTTATTTTCACTCACAATGACAGAATGTATTGACTATTTTGGTCATGTGGTTCATTCATACACTTTCTGCAATAAAACATCTAAAAGCTAAGATCCGATCAGATGGGGAGCCTACGAGGACATCTTCTCAGATGGTCTAATGTGAACCAAATGAGGGGTCCTTGATGTGAAAAGGGTTGAGAATCACTGGCCTAGATAACTGTGGGAAACGGAAGTGAAAGCGGCCACAGGTGGCTATTTTTGGAAAGCCTCCCCCAGTGGTCTCTGGAGAAACACTGGACTCGCGTCACTCTCACTCACTGCACTCAGTGATGTCTGGTCCAAAGCTCTGTGTTCATTTTGAGGCGGGTGGTTATAAAAAGCCATGTTCTCTCATCCCTCTGTGGATGCAGTCTGAGGCACGAGGAGGCATACAAATGACAATAGCAAGCCAAACAATGACTCTGGCTGCTGATTCATCTCACCTGGCCAAACCAGTGGCATCACCTTTGTTTACCCGTCTCCATTGGTACCTTTCATTCTTTGTCTGAAAGTATGACTGACTGGTCTAACTGACTCATACTAGGGGTGTCATGATATTTCGTTGCACGATATATCGCGATATCGAAACGTCACGATATGCGTATCGTCAGAAAAAAATGATATCGTAAAAAAAATCTTTTGCTCCTGAATAATAATAGAACAAATTTAGCAGAATCAACACGCATGAGTGAGGGGGTAGACTACTACTGGCATGGCAAAACAGCTCAAGGGGTACATAAGATTACATAAGTTTAGGGACCATTGAGCATGAGTTATTTAAGAAATAGATTGTATACTTTATTTTTCTTTCACCATGCAACAAACATTTAGTTTGTGACAGTGTGACACATTCTATTGCAAGAGAAGCATTATCTTCCATGTTGTTTTCTAGTTATTATAATAACAATTTCCAAAAACAGCATTTGTTTTGTATTTTGTGTATTTCAAATGAAAGACTATTTTTCCAGTATTTTCCCAGGGCTCCCTTGAAAAGAGGTTTTGATTTCAACGGGACTCACATGGTTAAATAAATGATAAATAAATACATACAAATTATTTACTTTTGTTAAAAAAAGTATTGTTAAAATATCGTATCGTTATCGTGAACCCAATATCGTGTATCGTATCGTATCGTGAAATTAGTGTATCGTGACACCCCTAACTCATACTGATAAAAAAAAAGTCCTGATTTGTGAAGGCTTTCGTTCCCATATTTGATCTGTAATGGTTGAACATGAATCGAGTGAACGGTTTGTTTTGAATAGTTTGTGTGTCTGTTTTGTTTCAGACCTGTCAAAGAACCGTCTGTGCGAGCTGCCAGACGAGCTGTGCCAGTTCATCTCCCTGGAGACGCTCAGCCTGTACCACAATGGCATGCGCTCACTGGCCTTCAGCCTGCGCAACCTGCAGGCGCTCACCTACCTCAACCTCAGGTAACCCCACACAGCACAGCACCTCACCTACCTCAACCTCAGGTAACCCCACACAGCACCTCACCTACCTCAACCTCAGGTAACCCCACACAGCACCCGGACCTTATTTCCAGCTTAAAATATGTTGTTTTACTCATTGAGACAGTCGGCATGTGTGGGAAGGGACGCCCACAAAATGTTAAACGGCTGCTGGCGTGCGAGTGGGGTAAAACCGCAGATATATCTCAATGGGCTGACTCACTAAAGGACGGTGCTGCGGCTCTAAACTACAGGTTTGGGGGTTCTAGAGCAGAACACAAGACGTCTGCTCAGTTGTGCGTTTACTACGGTGGTTAAATCCCCGATCGTGTCTGCCTGGGCTGGCCTATCAGCTAAATTCTAACTTTGCTGAATGGAGAGAACGGGGGATTTACCCCACCCTGACCACGCCCCCAGCCAGGCTGAGCCAGCTAACCCAGCGTCTATGAGGAGACATCGCCTCAACCTATAGAAGATATTCAGGTCCGACTAGAGTCCGAACTGGCCAAAACGGGGAATACGTAGAACACACTGTAAATAACGTATTTTCTGCAACGTTGCGGTTCATATCCTCATAATATCTCGTCCATATCATCTCTCCTCGTCCGCTCTTCAATTTCAATTTCGCTCTTCATCCGTTGCTGTAAACAAGTCGATAGTCGCGGGAAAATGTCCCCGGTGCGCGGTGATTCCTGGTAGACAATAGCCAGGTAGACAAAGGAGTCAGCAGGAAACCCTGGAGACTTCAGCGGGACTTGGGGCGAGAGTTGGATTCACAGACCCCGGATGAGGAAACTGAGGCTGCCTGAAGCTGCCCGTGGCTGCCCGAGGCAGCCCGGAGGAGAATTGACGGATTCATGTTCATTTATGGACGAGATATTATGAGGATGTGAACCGCTACATTGCAGAAAATACATTATTTACAGTGTGTACTACGTATGCCCCGTTTTGGCCAGTTCAGACTCTACTCAGACCTGAATATCTTCTATGGCGATCAGAATGAAGTCAAAGTTCTCTGGGTGAGTAAAACATCATATTTTAAGCTGGGAATAAGGTCCGGGGTGTAAAAAAACTGAATTCTCCTTTAATCCTTAGTATGGATCCTAAGCACATGTTGATAGATGAGACCAGGTGTTCATTTTCATCTTTATTTCACTTTGACAAATGAGTCTTGTGTTTCATCACAACTGGTCAAAACGGTCTTTTGATCAAGTGTTTTTCAGCACACCTGCTAACCAATCAGAAAAGAGTATTCACCCAGACCATGGCATACATTAGACTATCGCTCTCTCTCTCTCTCTCTCTCTCTCTCTCTCTCTCTCTCTCTCGCTCTCTCTCACACACACACACACACAGACACACACACACACACACACACACACACACACACACACACACACACACCAGCATTAAACTCAATTCACCAAACAGAAGTGTGTCCATGACTACTCCTTTGAAATCCAATGCAGCTTCTCACCAGGTGGCTGTGCCTCTCAAATGACATCACTGTGTGTGTGTGTGTGTGTGTGTGTGTGTGTGTGTGTGTGTGTCCACAGTCGTAACCTCCTGTCCAGCTTGCCCCCGTCGGTGTTTGAGCTGCCCCTCCTGCGAGTGCTAATCGTCAGCAACAACAAGCTGTCATCCCTGCCCGCCTCCATACACTCCCTCACACACCTCCGACAGCTGGTAACACACACACACACACACACACACACACACGCACGCACACACACACACACACACACCCCCCCACACACACACACACACACACACAGTCGTCTCTCATCGACAGTGCCTGGGCAAGTTACTCAGGAAGTGTAATTAATTACTTATTACTCATTACTCCTTTTAAAAAGTAATACAATTTCCTTTACTGTAACTAAGTTATTGCCCAGCACTGCTCATCAGTGGTATCTTTCTGTACTCTTCTCTCTGTAGCAGTTTAGTAGGATAGTTTTTGCTAAGGACCCCCTAATGTCATGTTTTAATATGTATATAAAATACTCTATTTTGAATTAATAATGTGTCTGATATGGTTCCCCCCCCCCCACAAAAAAAGGTAAATTATCTTCCAATCCTTAAAATGACACCTGACCTCGTTAAAATTCCAGAATTTATGAATATGCAAATATATTAGAAAAATATGGAAAGTTTTCCTGCTGGACACAAGATATCTCCTACTTCACTGTAAAGTCCATTACCATTGTATTTGCACTGGAGACTTCCAAGTTTCCACATCACACTTGTGTAAGTTGAATATTGGACAGGGATTGGCTCCAAACTATTGTGATGTCACACAAATCATGCCCGCCCCCTAAAAATGCCCGTTTCAGTGAGTTTAGAGAAACGTTCCACTTTCAGCAGATGAATGTGAAAGCAGATTTCTATTGTCAAACTCTGCACAGACATCATAATGACATGAAGGAACAAGAAGAAAAAATGATTTCAAATACTTTTGCCACTGCTGTCTTTTTATTCATTCACTAACTGAAAGAAGCTTTTTTGTTTTATCGTGGTTTAACGTCAAAATATGGAAACAGCTTCCATATTGAGAAAGCGTTGTTTCACAACTTCCTGTGGCAACTTTCATGTTGTTTGACAAACCAATCCAAGAAAGACAACACCACCACTGTACCGCTTTCTCAACACAGAAGCTGTTAGCATGGCCACATTCAGTTATGTTGTTAGGCCAAACAGCTTATCAAGCTATCAGCTGTTAGCATGATCACATTCAATATTGTTAGGCCAAACAGCTGTTCAATAGTATCAGCTGTTAGCATGATCACGTTCCAATATGTTGTTATGCCAAACAGCTTATCAAGCTATCAGCTGTTAGCATGACCACACATTCAGTTATCAATCTTTCTCTCTCTGTCCTGCCCTCTCTCTCTTGTCTCTCTCTTTCTCTCTGTCTCTCTCTTTCTCTCTCTGTCTGTCTGTCCCTCTTTCTGTCTCTCCCCCACTCTCTCGGTCTCTCTTTCTGTCTGTCTGTTGGTCTCTCTATCTCTCTGTCTCCCTCTCTCCTGCCCCCCCTCCCCTCTCTCCCAGGATGTGAGCTGTAATGAGCTGCAGTGCTTGCCGGCAGAGCTGGGCCAGTTGGAGTCTCTGAGGGACTTGAACCTGAGGAGGAACCAGCTCACCACTCTGCCCGAAGGTACAGAGACGCTTGACCTTTGACCCCCTCCCCTGCCCCAGTTTGATGACCTAAGCTCATATTACTCCCATCCCAGCAGGTGACACAAAGCTGTTGGTTAACTCAGGGACTTCAGAGATGTCTTACTGCAGGTGACACAAAGCTGTTGGTTAACTCAGGGACTTCAGATATGTCTTACTGCAGGTGACACAAAGCTGTTGGTTAACTCAGAGACTTCAGAGATGTCTTACTACAGGTGACACAAAGCTGTTGGTTAACTCAGGGACTTCAGAGATGTCTTACTGCAGGTGACACAAAGCTGTTGGGTTAACTCAGGGACTTAAGAGATGTCTTACTGCAGGTGACACAAAGCTGTTGGGTTAACTCAGGGACTTCAGAGATGTCTTACTACAGGTGACACAAAGCTGTTGGTTAACTCAGGGACTTCAGAGATGTCTTACTGCAGGTGACACAAAGCTGTTGGGTTAACTCAGGGACTTCAGAGATGTCTTACTACAGGTGACACAAAGCTGTTGGGTTAACTCAGGGACTTCAGAGATGTCTTACTACAGGTGACACAAAGCTGTTGGTTAACTCAGGGACTTCAGAGATGTCTTACTGCAGGTGACACAAAGCTGTTGGTTAACTCAGGGACTTCAGAGATGTCTTACAGCAGGTGACATAAAGCTGTTGGGTTAACTCAGGGACTTTAGAGATGTCTTACTGCAGGTGACACAAAGCTGTTGGTTAACTCAGGGACTTCAGATATGTCTTACTGCAGGTGACACAAAGCTGTTCGGTTAACTCAGGGACTTCAGAGATGTCTTACTGCAGGTGACATAAAGCTGTTGGTTAACTCAGGGACTTAAGAGATGTCTTACTGCAGGTGACACAAAGCTGTTGGTTAACTCAGGGACTTCAGCGATGTCTTACTGCAGGTGACACAAAGCTGTTGGTTAACTCAGGGACTTCAGAGATGTCTTACTGCAGGTGACACAAAGCTGTTGGGTTAACTCAGGGACTTCAGAGATGTCTTACTGCAGGAGACACAAAGCTGTTGGTTAACTCAGGGACTTCAGAGATGTCTTACTGCAGGTGACACAAAGCTGTTGGTTAACTCAGGGACTTCAGAGATGTCTTACTGCAGGTGACACAAAGCTGTTGGTTAACTCAGGGACTTCAGCGATGTCTTACTGCAGGTGACACAAAGCTGTTGGGTTAACTCAGGGACTTCAGATATGTCTTACTGCAGGTGACACAAAGCTGTTGGTTAACTCAGGGACTTCAGATATGTCTTACTGCAGGTGACACAAAGCTGTTGGGTTAACTCAGGGACTTCAGAGATGTCTTACTGCAGGTGACACAAAGCTGTTGGTTAACTCAGGGACTTCAGATATGTCTTACTGCAGGTGACACAAAGCTGTTGGGTTAACTCAGGGACTTCAGAGATGTCTTACTGCAGGTGACACAAAGCTGTTGGTTAACTCAGGGACTTCAGAGATGTCTTACTGCAGGTGACACAAAGCTGTTGGTTAACTCAGGGACTTCAGAGATGTCTTACTGCAGGTGACACAAAGCTGTTGGTTAACTCAGGGACTTCAGAGATGTCTTACTCAGACCAGGAGCATCAGAAGCCCCTCGGGCGCTTTTGGCGCTCAGCAGTCGTCACCAGGGGGCGGGGCATGCAAGCAGCGCTGCACACATCAAGTTCAGTTGTGGCCAATATATCAAGTTTCTAGTTTTGGTGGAAAAACGCAAATTTCTCAGCATCCGAGCAGTAAACTGATTTCACCATTGAAGACGCTTCCGTGACGGAGACGCTTCTGGTCTGTCCCCGCCGTAAGGGGGCATGGCAGTGGCGAAACCTCCATGGCGGATTCATTGAAACATACTTTGAAAATACACCATTTACTGACAGCTAGAATGTAATATGACACTACACATTCTTTGATAGTAGATTGTGTAGATTTTATGTGTTCGAGCAAATCCTTAACGACCAATTAATCGTTCTTTGATTCATCGTTAACAGCCCTTAGTGACTATTCTCCTCCTCTGTCCCGCCTCCCAGAGATCTCCGAGCTCCCCCTCGTCCGGCTCGACGTGTCCTGCAACCGCGTGTCCCACGTGCCCCTGTGCTACCGCCACCTGCGCCACCTCCAGAGCGTCTCTCTGGACAACAACCCCCTGCAGATGCCCCCGGCTCACATCTGCTCCAAGGGCAAGTACCACATCTTCAAGTACCTCAACATGGAGGCCTGCAAGAGGAGCCAGGACGAGATGGAGAGACACCTACGGCCCACAGGCTTCAACAGCTGGTGAGGAGGACCCAGAGGCTGGAGGGGAGGAGAGGGAGGGGGGTAAAATGCATCGATCTGCTGCACTTGAACTCATTCTCCGCCATTGGCGTCTCTGAACGTCAAACAGTGTCTTCACTGCCATGCGATAGATGGCGCTCTCGTCCACCTTATGAAGTGCTTACCATACTCGTATTAGTCCTCTGCACGTCGGAGTTATTGCAGCACAAAACCATCAAGTGTTCTCAGCATCGATCTCCCTTCATGGAGGAAGCTCATAAAACACATCCAGCCTGGTGCCTCAAAGCGGTGAAAGGAGTTGTTTCCCCCGCGGGCTGGACGTGTTGTCACACGGGCTCGTGACAGTCACACAACGCTGAAGGATTTCTTTCAGCAGAAACCGGTAAACGCACACCAATCACTGCTCCTGTCAGTTAGATTAGTAATTGCCACGGGCAAGTGTAAGATGCTCTCTGCCCTCCGCTCTCTAATGCGGGGTGAATTTCTCACTCGCTTCGCTGCACAAACACGCATGTATCTCAGCTTCCTGGTGAGAGATGTGCGTTTTCAGTGAAAACGACCTACATTCAAGTGTCGATAACTAAAGAACAGAAGAAGGCAGAAACAAACTGTTTTCCCCCATGAAAGTAAAGGCTTTGTTCTGTCTTTCGGGATGTCCGGTGTTTACATGGTCATAGAAGAAAATATTCTGTATGAATGAATGGTTCTGTATGAATGAATATTCTGTATGAATGAATGGTTTTCATATAGGAAGAGAAAGGTTAGAATTGGCTGCCATGTTTTTTCTACGTTGCAAACCGTGGAGGACCGCCCACAATGGGGAACGCGTTGTTCATCCAATCAGGTGCAGCAAGGAACAAAGCGTACGATTTTGTGGAAGCGGCGGGGTGGTCGGGCGTGAAAAGTCACGCTTGTGTGGACATGTACCTTCACACTGTTAGGTGTGTGTGCGTGTGTGTGTGTGTGTGTGTGTGTGTGTAAACTTACCTACTGTGTGTTCTCTGCAGTCTGTCAGAGCAGGAGCTGTTCACGGGCCTTGGAGGCCTGGACTCTGGCTTCAACAGTGTGGACAGTGGCAGCAAACGATGGTCTGGGAACGAGGTAAAACTACTGCGCACACACACACACACACACACACACACACACACACACACACACACACACTTCAGAGAGGTAGCCTATCAACCAGGAACGAATGCATGAATCTTAGAGATGCACAATGATATCGGCACGTCATCAGTATCGGCCAATAAGATAAAGGCATCGACCCCAAACCAACATTTCTGCCTATATGACAGATAGATCATATCATATCAGATCATATCATCCATGCCTGTTTAAGTTGGATGAATCTGAACAGTTTTGTTTGAAACAAATGTTACATAAATCAAAAATATGGCATGTTTTTGACATAAGATTTGTTGAAGTAGTTTTCTTATTTTGTCCAGTGAATGTGTCCATTTTGAAAAGCACTGTATTTATGTCAGTCTGCATCTGCCAGTGGGCCGTCATCACCATAAGAGGAGGCATCATAATGTGTTGATTCCACCACAGGACAGACTTGATGTTCTCTGAAATGAAGCCCACGGCACGCTTGTTGGATAATGTTTGCTTGGTGTGTCGTGGGCTTAAGGTGGAAAAAATGTGCACATAATGTCGTTAACGGCACTCGGGTGGCAGAGTTGGAAAATATCTGCAAAAAAAATCCAATATGGCGCCTTGCTCATGTCCAGTCAGCAGATGACTTCTCGGAGCGCTCGCTGCGCCTGGCCGAGCTCAGCCGAGACCAGAGGAACCTCGAGGAAGAGGAGGAGGAGGAAGACTGCCCCCTGCAGGCTAAGAGAGGTGAACAAGCACACACATGCACGCACGCATACACACGCTTGCACGTACACACACACACGCATGCACATACACGCACACACACACACTACAAGAGAAAATACTCTTAGGCTGCTTTCTCACTGGGAACGATTGCTTTCATTCCGTTCCGTTCTGCACCCGGGAACCATTGCCCCGCCCCCTCCCCTCTCCCCCGCTGGTCAGCTTTCACATTACAACATTTCTTCCGCGCTTGGAAACGGAACAGCGTGCACTTGCGTCATCAACTATGCCTGGATTTTATCCTCGCCCGTCTGTTTTCTATGGGGTTCGGAACGGTTGGCTTTCACACTTCCAAGTAGGGCTGCAACTAACGATTATTTTGATAATCGATTAATCGGTAGGGTTAGTTGTCGATTAATCGATTAATCGGATATATTGAAATCGCTCAGAAATGCTCGATTTAACCCTTTGATGCATACAATTCCAACATTACGATGATTCTAGTAGTCCCTGCAACATAAGTCTGCATCAAAACATTCTTGTTTATACTGTATTCATTAGTGGTTTATATTGGAACACTTCAAACTTGCATACAAAAAGGGGGAAACCACAACAAAGTTAAATTGTAGAAAACTGTTTTTATTTACTCAAGAACATGAACACTTCACCAACACCACTTCACTTCCTCTCTCCTTCACTGCCTACTTCCTTTAGCCCTTCACCACTTCACTTCCTCTCTCCTTCACTGCCTACTTCCTTTAGCCCTTCACCACTTCACTTCCTCTCTCCTTCACTGCCTACTTCCTTTAGCCCTTCACCACTTCACTTCCTCTCTCCTTCACTGCCTACTTCCTTTAACCCTTCACCACTTCACTTCCTCTCTCCTTCACTGCCTACTTCCTTTAGCCCTTCACCACTTCACTTCCTCTCTCCTTCACTGCCTACTTCCTTTAGCACTTCACCACTTCACTTCCTCTCTCTAATATGAAATAAAAAGGAATCACAGGCAGGCTATATGATTTTTAGTTAAACTGGTCATAACTTTTAATTAAACTGGGGCCATGCTAATCCAGTTTCAATCATCTGAATTGAACAAAAATTAAATATGAAATTAAAAGGCAGACTTCTCTTGAATTACAGGCAGAGCATATGCTTCAGCTTGTTAAACAAGTAGAACTGGTCAGGCTAATCCAGTTTCAATTATCTGAATTTAACTCAAATGAAATATGAAAAAAAAAAAAAAAAAAAAAAAAAAAAAATTGTGCCAAAAAGCCAACGAATCGATAATCAAATTCGTTGCCAACGAATTTAATAATCGATTTTAATCGATTTAATCGATTAGTTGTTGCAGCCCTACTTCCAAGTGTTCTGTGCCAGACCACCTTTTCAAGTGGATCCTGTCACGGTTCCCCGTTGCGCGCCCGGGCGCGGAACGGAACGGGACGCAACGTTCACACTCATCAAATGTTCCGAAACTGGGGTCAATTTGGGGACAAGTGTGCTCGGGAACGGTACCCGGGCGCCAGTGAGAAAGCACCCTTAGCCGCGATCCCCCCAGGGGGTTCCTCCGTACATAACCCCCCCATTAAAAACATGCAGAAGATCAGATCGTCATCGTCATCCGACCAGTGACGACAACATCCGAAGTTGGTCCCCGGGCGGCGGGCGCTGTATGAGAAAGCGACCACTGCTCCTGGCCTGCCCCCCGGAGGAAAGGACAAGCCAGGATGGGTTAAATGCAGAGGACAAATTTCACCGGCCACCGTCAGCATGAGTGTGTTTGTGGTCATGCATGTGTTGATGTGTGATCGTGTGACAATAAAAGACGGGCTTGTCCGTCTGAAATCGTGTTTAAATCGTGATGAATCGATACGATACTTAAGTCACGATACAATATTATTGTGACCACTGATGACATCACATCATTAGGTAATCAGGGCAATCGCCTAATTAAAAGAATCCGGCTCCGTCAGGTCACCCGCACGGGTGCTCTTTACAACCCCTGAAGGTTTCAGCCCGATCGCACGTGAAACGGCACAGACGCGACCGGACAGAATTCTGCTCACTCACTCACTCACTCAGTCACACACGGACACTTCTCTAATTGTAATAAGATACTTGTCCTGTGCAGTGAATGGAGAGGCGGAGCAGGTGGACTTCATCGACAGCAGTTTGACGGAGGAAGAGGAGGAGGAGACGAGGACGGACCCTCCCACACCTCCTCTGACAGCACCTCCTCTGATGGCACCTCCTCTGACAACACCTCCTCGGATAGCACTTCCTCTGACAACATCTCCTCTGAGAGCACCTCCTCTGACAGCTCCTCCCTCGGTACTTATCATCCACCAAGTAGTGTTAATTTATATATATATACAGTTTGTGTATATATACATATGTGTGTGTGTGTGTATATATATATATATATATATATATATATATATATATATATATATATATATATATATATTAGTTAGTTAGTTAGTTATAGTTGTTTTTATTATATTTACCGTACTCATCCTGTTTTTATTTCGTCAGAGTATTGTATCCTAATCTTAGTCAAAGAAAACTGTAACTATTGTTTCTTTAGAATTTCCAAACTCATTGGAAATATCTGTTAACCTGTTATTATGGGATGGTTTTAAGGTGTGTGTAGTTCTTATTCGTCGACGAAAGTGTCAATAGATTTCCTCATAGTTTCTGTCATCACAACTTTGTTTTTATTGTGTTAACCCATTGATACCTGATGCAGCATTTGCGTGTATATCCCTCATTTGTGTGTGTATCCCTTTAAGACCGCGAACCGCGTTAACGCGGTTCGCGGTCTTAAAGGGATACACACACAAATGCTGCATCAGGTATCAATGGGTTAATGTCTAGTTTTCATCAGTGAAAATAGGTCGTCGACGGACGTCATAGTTTTCATAGACGAAATCAACACTGTCACCAACGCAACCAACACTGTTATCAACACTCTCATATCCTCTCATTACTCCACATGTTGCTTCATGTGGTGTTTTGTGTCGTTGGCTGATTTGTAGGAGCAGAAGGAGCAATCTCCACCGTCCCAAAGCCAGGACTCGACAACACGCAGGTCAGTGTGTCAAAGTCACACACACCACTCCTACACCCTCAGTCAAGGTCACACACACCATCCCTACACCCTCAGTCAAGGTCACACACACCACTCCTACACCCTCAGTCAAGGTCACACACACCATTCCTACACCCTCAGTCAAGGTCACACACCATCCCTACACCCTCAGTCAAGGTCACACACTATTCCTACACCCTCAGTCCCGCCACTGTTGTTTGAATTTGCACGCAGTGATGAATCTCATAGTGTAAACAGTTAAGGTGCGTTCACACCGACCTATTAAAGTTTATCGCTGGCATCGAGTTTACATACAAAGTCAATGCAAACGAGCGATTGAGCGTATATTCGCCCGGGGGGGAAATCGCTGGGCGTCCAAGCGACAGAGACAGAGCGATAGGGCGAAAATTCGCTCGTCGCCCGAGATGAAATATCCCGAGTGAAATTACGCTGGCAAAAGTCGCTTGCTGCTCAACGCTGATTGGCTGCTGTGTGAGTCAGGAATCACACTGGCTTGGAACAAACCGCTGGTTTATTAGTGTGGCAACAAATCGCATTGACAGGCTGACAGCTGAAGTCTGTACTACCGGTTTAGATATGCAAGCTCGCGTTAGGAGCACGCTGATAGGTTTAGTTTGTAAACAACTACGGTGGCTCGTAGTGGACAAACAGCATGACATTGCCTTTTCATCCTGTCTAACGTTAGCCAGATGTCCGTCGATTCTTGTGCCTGTTGACGAGCGATTTAAACACAGCGACAGAGCGATTCCAAAGGGTTGAATCGAGCGACGGAGAGAAAAATAAATATCTCGGTGTGAACACAGCTTTAGTGATTATGAGATGGTTGGACGTGTTCTCTGTACATTGTGTTTGTCAGTGCCAATTAAAGGTGCAACATGCAGCATTTTAACATCAATTACCACATTAAAGAAACGCTCCATTTTCAACCAGGTTTGTATCATTACAAAATCAGTAGTATATCCGAAAACTGCCAACAGTATTGCAGTCATTCATTTAGTTTGACAGTTATTGAGATTTGATTTGAGTTAAGTTGTGGCCCAGTGATGTCATTCATTCAACATTAGCTCACTAGACTAGAGACAAAATCTGGTGACTTTTTCTGACCACGGGAGGAAGCACTGTTGATGTGTTAATGTGTTATAAATAAATTGGTGTGGCTGCTGCCGGGGGTTTCTCTCTCTCTCATTTTCTCTTTCACACAGCGCAGCCCTTCCCTTCTCCCCTCCACTCAGCTGACAGCAGCAGGATAGGGCGGAGTCGGCACTTAAGGCTACAACGGCTTAATATTACAAATGACGTGCATAATATTGATATGCAAATTAGCGTGTGGCGTCATCTGGTGACTTCTAGCAACGTTCTGAGCAGCCAACGACGACTTTCCCCTGGAAAAGAGTCAGGACAGGACAGGGCTTGCACGAAGCTAGCTGGCTAACAAGCCATGAACAAAATGGAATTAAAATGTGTCAGATGATGGTTTTGTACACAGGAGATAAAGCTACATTCAACAGCAGCAGACAAGAGTTCTGGCTAACCCTCAGCATTGCTGCTAGCGCTAGCTGCTAGCCGTTACCTAGGTTACCTAGCGATCGCCAGCTGACAGGAGTCTGCCCCCCCCCACACACACACACACATGCACACACACACACACACACACACACACACTTTTCACCAACAGAAACGTTACACCGCATGATGAAACATGACAGCAAAACAACAAGTGGGACCGAGTAGCTGCTTCCTGCTCTAGCAGCGTCAGGCTAGCTAGAGTTAGCTATTTCGATACAGGAAGTGGGGCAGTTTTGCTTTCAGAGTTAAAGCGTAGATTGTGTGTCACCTTTTGAGAAAAGCAGGAAGCAATAGGGTTTCTGGGTTAATGTCTTAACTTGGAGAAACAGTTGCACTAACAATACCATTGGTGTTAGATAGACATGACCAATTGTTACCACCATGGTTTCATTTGTTTACAGTAATTACATCAAGCTTGAAGCCAGGTACCACAATGAATTTGGCAACGCTTTATGGAGTACCACAGGAATGAGTCTGGAAGACTCTGCATCGCGATTTCGGCTCATCTTCACAACTGAGGACCACTTTTATGACTTCTGAAGCGTCTTCTCAAAATCGCGTAAAAATAAAATAACACATTTATGTTTTTCGAAAATCATAAAAGTGGTCCTCGCTTGTGAAGATGATCTTCCTGAACACAAACTATGCTATTTCATAAGCTTTTGTTAACCACAGACCTTATTTCGTGCATTTAACCAAAATTCTCATCCAAAAATCCCATTGCCTTTCCCCGCTAAGAACAAGGAAGTGCAGGGGCTTCTGGGTAAGCAGCAACAACAACAAGTCGTCCCTGCCGTGTGTGAAAACTCTACTTGTAGAACCTGTACTTCACTGGGCCCGTTTCCATTGAAATTCAGCAGGGTTGGTTTCCCTGGTAGGAGGCTGTGCACACAGTCACCCAGTCGCTATCACTTGTTTTTCTCTCTCTCTCTTTCCCTCCCTTGGTTCTTTTCGAAGGTCAGAGTATTTGAAGAGCTGGGAAAAGTCAATAGACTGCAGTTTCCATGACTTACAGTACGGCTCACTCTCGGCCCATCAAACTTCACTAGAGGGAGACCACCAGAAAGCATACAGAAAGTGCTGTTTGTAGTCCACACTGTGTGTGTAGTCCACACTGTGTGTGTAGTCCACACTGTGTGTGTAGTCCACACTGCAGTTGTAATCTCACACAGCTATCAGTCTTGCCATATTGACAGTCTTCACATCGAAGGTAGAATAAGTTCAACTTTATTGAATCCCATGAGAAAGTTGAGTCAACACAATGACGTAAAAAAGGATATGGACTACTGATAAGACAGGTATTTGCAGTTCAAGATTCAAGTTTATTATTTGTCCCAGAAGGGCAATTTGTGTGCAAGCAGATATAAAAAGCATAGCGAATACATGAAAAAACAAAACATGAACAAATTAAAACAAACATGGAGCATGGCAGCAGTTTTCCAGCAGAAAATGGATCAAGTAAACACAGGATAAAAGTAAAATAAAAACACACCTCAAGGGATCTGTACAATGTACTTAAAAGTAGTAAAGACACGTACAATGTACTTAAAAGTAGTAAAAGACACGTACATGAACTTAAAAGTAATAAGAGTCCAGGACTATTTGAGCTCACATAAATAGGTAGGTAAAAAATAAATAAAGATATATCTCGAATATAAAATATATAAAGAATATTTGTAGCAGCAAAACCTACCTAAGAAGAGAGACAGAGAGAGAGAGTGCATCATCTCCTCCGCCCAGCAGCGTTTAAGCTGCACGAGAGACAGAGAAAAGAGAGCGAGACAGAGAGAGAGACCTAATTAAGTTACCTAATAT
This sequence comes from Poromitra crassiceps, assembly GCF_964638095.1. Lineage (NCBI taxonomy): Eukaryota > Metazoa > Chordata > Actinopteri > Beryciformes > Melamphaidae > Poromitra > Poromitra crassiceps. The sequence goes on along the minus strand of NC_139628.1, from coordinate 49,220,371 downwards.
AACTAATAACTTAGTTATATTAACTAATACAGTACCACTACAGTATGTATTGAAACATTGTCTCAATTTGAAAAGTATTAACCTTCAAACTTCTTCCTCGAAGCCCCGCCTCCTCCCTCTACCTTCTGTGGATGAAAGTCTTCTCTTTTCTGTCATTTCATCAAATGATTTGAGATTTTTACAATTTATTAGAAGGATAAACCCCTTGAGATGAACCATCTCATTTTCGAGGGGGTCCTTAGCACAAATATACAGAAAGAAAACAGGTGTTACATAAAACAAGACAACATTTGAGACAAAACCTGAGGGAGGGTGAGAGGAAAGACCATACATGCTCCCTCCCCACCTCCTCCCTTTTCCTGATCTCTCCTCCCCCACATTCTCATGTTCCCTCCCCATCTCCTCCCTTTTCCTGATCTCTCCTCCCCCACATTCCCCCTGCTCCCTCCCCACCTCCTCCCTTTTCCTGATCTCTCCTCCCCCACATTCTCATGTTCCCTCCCCATCTCCTCCCTTCCCTGTTCTCTCCTCCCCCACATTCCATCCCCCTTTTTCTCCCTTTCTCTCTGACTTTCTCTATCATATGATTGTTCAATCTTGTTATTATTACTACTGTAATTGCTACTATTGTGTCAGCTAGATTTAGCTAGACATATTTTCTGTTAAGTCCTCTGACACTTGCTTGTGAATTAGGGCTATACAAATAAACTTGACTTGAATAAGGTATCCACAACTACTGCACTCCCAAAAAGTAGTCGACTAGTCGCGGGAGATAATTATGTCCTCTTTTTTTTCACCCAATACAAATGATCAATTCTCATCAAAAAGGTCTCCAATACAACAAGTAAAGGGTTAACTAAGGTAGGCGGGACCATCCTGGGTGTATGTGAAATAGCAGAGTCCTTGAGTGAGTCAGTGTGAGTATATTTCTTTTTTACACAGGGACAGAAATGTAAGGGTAAGAGTTTTGAAGGAAGGGAAAAAAGAAAAAAACACCCTAGCCGAATTTCATACCGTACAGAGTAACACAACACAGCCGAAATTTGAATAATACGAACGTTACGAATGGCCATAAATGTCCCCTAAGATGCATGAATGTTAAATCACTCCATGAAATGGACACACATCAAATTCTCTTTGCACCGGACCTTGACTGCACACGCACACGCAAAAGCCCATTTTCCATGAGTGCTGCATGTGTCTGGCAGCAGCAGCAGCAGCAGCCCAACTCAGGCCCGGCAGGCAGCTTTGACCCGGCTGCTCGTTGATGACTTGGTGTTGAATCAGTGCTGCCCAGATATGATGATGATGTGAGGCAGGGCCGTTGTCCCCTCCCTCTGAAGCAAGAAGCAGCATGCTCTGAATCCCTCTGAAGCAAGAAGCAGCATGCTCTGAATCCCTCTGAAGCAAGAAGCAGCATGCTCTGAATCCCTCTGAAGCAAGAAGCAGCATGCTCTGAATCGCTGGTGGCAAATAAAGGAACCATCCCCTGGATGAGCCACTCCGGGAGCTTTGGTTTATTCGTTGCACAGCCCTCCAGCTGCTGTGAGCGCACGCTGCTTTACGACCGTGCCTTAGCTTCGTTCCAGCTCGCAGCAGCAGCACACAACGTTTTCCTTTAGCGGCTCTAAGAATAGAATACAGTGAGTCAGAATGGAAACACAGAATTATGTCCAAAACACATAAGGCTTTGAACTTCGATTGTTTTTACGTGTAAGTAATGAAAACAATCTAGGCTTCAGAATGACGCAGACCGGGTGTTTGGCTCTGGAATGACCCGTCGCTGAACCTGTCTTGTTATCATCTATTCAACGTAACAGGTGCTTTTAATAACATCTCGGGACGGGCATTGCAAATTAGCTTAGGCTACAAATGTTGTGTTACATGACATCAGACGTTTTAGGGTCAATGTTATGTTTGTGTATCTGTCCCTATCCAAATACTGTCAATGAAATGAAATAAAACTACTTCTTAAAATGGCTTTTTATAACCCTTAAGGCTTAACCCATGTGATAATGTTTTTTTTTTTTTTTCATTTTCACTTTTCTTTTTTCCTCTCTTTTCTTTACGTGTTTTTCTCCCCAATTGTGCTTGGCCGGGGGGGGTTGTTATCCCGGTTGTTGCTCCACCCCCTCTGCCGATTGCCGATCTGGGAAGAGTTGTAGAGTAGCCATGCTTCCTCCGATACATGTGCAGTCCCCCGGCCTCTTCTTTTCACCTGACAGTGAGGCGTTTCATCGGCAGGATGTAGCGCGTGGCACGATCACACAATTCCCCCAGTTCCCCTCCCGCCACGAACAGGCGCCCAAACGACCAGAGGAGGTGCTGGCGCAGCGACCAGGACTCATATACTCCACCGGCTTCCCACCCGCAGACACGGCCAATTGTGTCTGTAGGAACGTCTGACCAAGCCGGAAGTGCCGCTGCCGGGAATTGAACCCGGGTCTCCGCGGTGGTAGGAGAGCGCTTTTACCTCGACACTCCCCAGACGCCTCACTGTCTCTTCTCAACCTTGTATGTGCTCCTCCCTCCAGGTTCAGTCTCCATGTGGAGGTGAGCCAGCCATCGTCAGCCTCCTCGTCCCCCCTGTCCCCCTCCAGCCCCACCCTGGAGGAGAGGCGGCGGCCGGGCACCCTGCAGATCTGGCAGGAGAGAGAGAGGCAGCAGCAGAGGGAGAAGGCCAGGTGGGCATCTCAGCACTCTACAACTTGCATAAGTTTATATTATGTACACATTCTATAATGGAATATTCATACAAACGCAGGTAGAACATTTGTACATAGCTAGAATCCTCTCTCCAGATAGTTTCCCCAGCCGCCCACAAGGAATCCATAGAGTAAAGGTCTTAAAGGAGAACCCTCTTTTCCTAACTTTTTGTGTCTGACAGCGCAGACACACTGGAAACGGATCCGTTTCATTTTGGCATTCTTGTTAAAGGAGAATTTCGGTTTTTTACACCACGGTCCTCATTTCCAGCTTAAAATATGATGTTTTATTCACCCAAATACCTTTGGTTTCATTCGGATGCCCACAGAAGATTTTGAGCTCGGAGTAGCATCCTCAAACAGGCTATAACGGGAGCAAACGGGGCAAGGTGCATGCGCTCTGTAAATAACACATTTTCTGTCACATCGCGGTTCATTATGGTTGTTAATATAATTATGAGAACATGAAATAGCGATCTAACTAACCTCCTCTGCTGCCGAGTGCCGACAGCCTGCTCTTTTTGCTGTCCGGGTGTCATACAGTATATATTCACACATCAAAAAAGCGGCAGTGCATACATTACAGTCTACTCACTTCCCCATGGACCATCATTACACCACTGAAAACTGTCTGAATCACTAGTGGTCCCTGACAGGTCATCCCAGTCATTTACTGGGAACTGTCTGAAAATGTCTTTATAGGGAGTTGCATTCAGAGACTGCCAGGTAGCATGGTGGAAGTCTCTCACTCATCTAATCACACGCTCTCATGTCAAAACCCTCACTTTGCAGTTTGTTGAAGTCCTCCAGTAAAACAGGAAGTCATGTGACCGCCGCACCACAGACGGGAAGCAGCACGGGGTAAGGCCTCTCGCACACAAAACACACACATACAAACACACATGCACACGCACACACACACAAACACACACACACACACACACTTCCAGTTATTCTTGCATTTCCTCGGCGTGTGCCAGATGGGACAGGGGGCAGGCTTTGGGAAAGTGTTGGGTTTCTTAACAGATTGTGCGTTGTGTGTCTCCCCCTAGTGGCAGCTCAGCAGAGAACAGCCACTCCCACCCTGGCCCGTTTCACCGCTGTGCAGTGAGTAGCACTCCTCTCTCACGGTTCCCACAGCTCCTTGAAATCCTTGAAAGTTTGTGAATTTGAGAAAACCACGTCAAGGCTTTAAAGGCTTTTGGAAAGAGACATAAATAGACACGGGTCATTGAAAGTGCTTGAATTGATATATTTTGTGCAAGAATAGAAATAGAAATTCTTTAGCTTTTTTTACTTAACGTGTAGCACAGCACAGTTGAGAAGTGTTCACACATTCAAGTCTCCCTCTTTTTAATAGTTGTCTGAGTTTCTGTAAAGCTGCTAGTTCTCATTAGAAACATGATGTTATTGTTACAGTGTGTTGTCATTGTTACAGTATGATGTCATTGTTACAGTGTATTGTCATTGTTACAGTATGATGTCATTGTACTCCCTCTTTGTCAGAGTGCTGAGCAGATGTCCACTGTGCTTCCTCCAACACTTATCCAGCGGTCTGCCAGCAGATCAGGTACAGTACAACACGCACGCACGTGCACACACACACACACACACACACACACACACACACACACACACACACACACACACACATCAACGAAGACCTTTTAAAAGGAATACACAGAATTTGTCAATCTTGAGGGAATATGTAGCATTAGTTAGTAAGTGTTTTTTTTTTTAAGTTCTGGTTTTTGTCAGGAAAGTAGTTATGTTTGCCTGCATGCATGAAGCCTAACTTTGTACTGTAATGTGCTTGTGCTTTTACTATGTACTGCTTATTATTAATTGCTTGTTTTTATTGTTTTCTACTGTTTTTATCTGGCAATCAACACCTTGCCCAGGGACTACAGTTGAACATTTTGGCATTTGGCATTTTGGCACTGTTGGAATGTGTATTCTGTGACTTAACGGGGGTAGGCTAGCAGGCTAGCCGGTTAATATGGCAAATCACAATCACTTTTATTGCCACAGTAGGTAATCAGATTACATACGAGGAGTTTGACTTAGTGTAAGTATGCAGCGTAGCGGTCACATCAATAGTCAGAAAACAAAAAATATAGAAAGATAAGATCACACAAAAATCAAAGTGCAGTCCAATATATACAATACATCTCCCAAAATGTTGCTGTGTTCCTTTAAATGTTAAAATACGTCTCCTCCCCCTCAGACGTGCCGTCCTCCCCGAAGACGTCCCCTCCGCCCGGCCACGCCCAGAAACCCAACAGCTTCCTGTTCCGCGCATCCTCCCGCTGCAACCTCAAGACCACAGGTAACACCACCCCACAACCACAGGTAACACCACCCCACAACCACCACAGGTAACATCAAGACCACAGGTAACACCACCCCCAACCACAGGTAACACCACCCCACAACTAGAGCCTCTGGAGCAGGGGTGTCAAACTAATTTTAGTTCACGGGTATGCAGCGCAGCGATCACAGCAATAGAAGAAGAAAACTGTCAATGAAAAATTGAAACTGAAAGCAATCTCAAATTATAAATTAATATTATCTACTGTTTAAATTGATGATGACAATTGATGATGACAAATTTGACTTATAAACTATAAACTATAAAATGAGGTATAGGAATATTATTTGAAAATGTCAGTTTTGTTTGACATCACACCTAACCTTACCATTCAGTTCAATGATACCAACATTAATTTTATTATTTAAAATGACTTTGCATACATGAACCATTTGATATTGATAATATTGTGGTGTGAGAGTTTCAGTTTTTTTTATAACATTGAACTAGGGATGTGGGTTTTCGGTTAATTTTACTTTCGATTAACTGACACCCTTAATTGGTTAACGGTTAACCTCCTGTCTGTCGCCCTGTCTGTCCTCCTGTCTGTCCTCCTGTGTGTTACCCTGTCTGTCCTCCTGTGTGTCACCCTGTCTGTCACCATGTCTGTCACCTTGTCTGTGCTGCTCTCTGTCCTGCTGTGTGTCACCCTGTCTGTCCTCATGTCTGTCCTCCTGTCTGTCCTCCCGTCAGGCTCGGGCTTCACTCTGGGTGAGTCAGGCAGGAGTGAGTCTCGCACGACGCTGCGTTCCCCAAAAGAAGATAGGCCAGACATCGTGCAGCTCCGCACGGTAACTACATACTACACTCACACTGATGCCTCTCAACACACGGTAACTACATACTACACTCACACTGATGCCTCTCAACACACGGTAACTACATACTACACTCACACTGATGCCTCTCAACACACGGTAACTACATACTACACTCACACTGATGCCTCTCAACACACGGTAACTACATACTACACTCACACTGATGCCTCTCAACACACGGTAACTACATACTACACTCACACTGATGCCTCTCAACACACGGTAACTACATACTACACTCACACTGATGCCTCTCAACACACGGTAACTACATACTACACTCACACTGATGCCTCTCAACACACGGTAACTACATACTACACTCACACTGATGCCTCTCAACTAGGGGTGTCACGGTACATGTATTCGTCCCGTGAATTTACGGTATGACCCTCACGGTACCTCGTTTCACGGTACATGAAACGACACGACGAATACGTAAAATCCAGAAGCACCTAAACGCTGTTTGAACGGCATTGAATTGAATTGAATTAAACGCCACAGAAGAAGACACACCAAAACAACACAAGGGCCATAGAAATCCGCGTTCACAGAATGGGACGTTTTGTGGCGATAAGCTGTTTTGCAAATTCTGTCAACATCAAGCCAACGAGGTAAGCTTGCCAATGTAACGTTACGTAGCCGCGACAAATTCCTTTATAGTTGCGCGTTGCGGCTAAACGTTACATAACACTGACAAGGCTGTTAACTTGTAAACAAGCAACATACATCGCGTGGGATGAGTGATGCGGTCAAGCAGACATCTGCGGATGCACAGGCAAGCTGCAGTGAGGAAGAGGCGATGACTCCTTGTCATGTTCCAATAATCCATTAGATGACCGAACGTAATCATATTATGCTAAACAAAACTCACATCCAATAACGTTAAGGCGCTGACAGGGTTCTTTCCCGTACTTACTGGGAAAGTGAAACCCACCCCGTTGTCTGTCAGACAGTGGGGGTATCTTTCAACTAACCTCGCGTCACCAGGCTCTTCTCGGCGAGAAAGAGCCTGGCTCCCGCCCACAATTGATTTTGTCACCCTACTGGTTCCAGCCTAGAGCCCGCCCTAGACCGGATGGCAGCGTTTCTAGCTCGTCAACTTTCACGTTAACTTGACAATTTGACCCACGTATCAGAATCCTCTTTCACCGTTTTGACCGGTGTGTCAGGCGGTGGTGGCGGAGATGCCATATTGCATGAACGTTTTGTTTTATGTAACGCTAGCTTTGTTTTGATCAGACTCTAGTTTAGGTAACATCACTGCGTCAAGCTAACGGCAACAAAGACGTTGTTAGGCGCATTGCCATCCGGTGTTAATTCTGGGTCCGGGGTTTACGCCCCCATGACAAAAAGCGGGGTGGAAGGTGCCCAGACTACTTTCAACAGGGGTAAAGAAGTTTTTCTTCTTCTGCCGTTTTATTCTTCTTCTGAACATGTAGGTATTTTGACGTTGACTAAAGAAACACTGCCGCCTAGTGGCCGCTTTTAGATAGGATTCCAAATTAGTGCTTACATCAAACGCAAATGCTACATAAAACAAATACAACAGGGGGAGGGGTTGGTGGGAGTATTAGGCTACTCCACACATGCGCTCTGTTTACAAACTTGTGTACAATAAAGATTTAAAGTGGGGGGAAATGTCTTTGCCCTGTCAAACAGCTGGAATACAGACATCTGAGAGGGAGGCGCACCCCACACTTTGAAAATCACTGCTCTAGAGTAAAACCTTTTTGTGTGGATTGCCTAGATCTTATTAAATAGTGGACATTTATTCATTCCCACATATTAGACACTATTTCTGATGGTAAAAATAGCGTAAAAAGCAGAATTCAGACATATTCAAAGGGAAAAAAACAGAATTTGGGATTTGTTGCTTTTTTTCCCCATTTTCGTACCGTGCCGTAGTGACTTTTGTGTACCGTGACACCCCTACTCTCAACGCACGGTAACTACATACTACACTCACACTGATGCCTCTCAACACACGGTAACTACATACTACACTCACACTGATGCCTCTCAACGCACGGTAACTACATACTACACTCACACTGATGCCTCTCAACGCACGGTAACTACATACTACACTCACACTGATGCCTCTCAACACACGGTAACTACATACTACACTCACACTGATGCCTCTCAACGCACGGTAACTACATACTACACTCACACTGATGCCTCTCAAAACACGGTAACTACATACTACACTCACACTGATGCCTCTCAACGCACGGTAACTACATACTACACTCACACTGATGCCTCTCAACACACGGTAACTACATACTACACTCACACATTCACTCTCTGACCCATCAGACTCTGGAGTCTCGGCTGAAGACCACTTTAGGTGAGGACCTGGGGGAGGCCTTGTCCAACGGCACTGTCCTCTGCCAGCTGGCCAATCACATTCGACCGCGCTCCGTGTCAATCATCCACATTCCGTCCCCAGCAGTGGTGAGTCTCAACACCGCCCCCTACACCACATTCATTATGAGTACTTATTCTCTCAGACAAGGACATTTAACCTTAGTGATAGTTTTGTGTCTCACAGCTCTCATCTAACGTTACTTACCAGCACTGAAACTGACAGTTTGACCATGCAGCCAGCAGGGCATACATACTGTATGAGCAAATGAGTTGTTATGGGCTGTGGCTGTCATTTATTTGATGTGATTATTATTGCACATTTTTTATAGCATTTTCATTTCAATAAAAAGGAATTTCTATGTGCCCCCCGTCGAAGCCTCAAGTATATTCAAATACTTCTCACTGAAGCCTAGAAAAAAATCGTATTTGGGAACAGCCCTAGTTTTTTTTACCCTACTCCCTCCCTACCAAGAAATGTTTACTGAAAAGATGCACGATGTTGGATTTTTCTGACGATATCCGATATACCGATATTTTCCAACTCTTTTGGCCAACTGCCGATACCGATATATTTTTCCCGCCTAATTTCAGAGAACAAGAAGTCTCTCCTGTAGTGGAAATTAACACATTATGCCTACCATCATGGTGATGGCCCACTGGCAGATGCAGACATAAATACAATGCTTATCAAGCATTGTATTTATGTCAAACATCGAGCATTTAGTCATAATTAATCGGCCGATACTGATGACGTGCTGATATATATGAGATATCATACATCCCTAAATGTTACTGCAGCATGTTATTGTCCTCTATGGATGTTGTTGTGATGTTGTGTTTGCTGTGACCCCCCCCCCTCTTTACCACACACCCCCCCCCCCCCCCCCCTCAGCCAAAGCTGAGCTCGGCAAAGTGCCGACTAAACGTGGAGAACTTCATCGCAGCCTGTCGCAAGCTGGGAGTCCCTGAGGTAAAAACCTGACCACTGTTTCTCTGTTTCTGCTTTTGGCCTTTCTCCATGAGAGCATTTGACATTATTTATAGATGCAACACAATTTTATTGATTTTATATTGTAGGGGTCCCTCTGTTTCTCGATCAACCAAGGGGTCCTTGGCTGAAAAAGGTTTAAGACCCCTGGTCTATAGTTATGGCGATGGGCAGGAAAGACGACCTGTACTGTACTCTGATTGGACACACCTACAGTACATGTTATGTTGTCAAGCATTTGCCATGTGCTGTAAGCTCACTCATGTTTGTCTGAGTTATTCGCTCTAGGGTTTGACTGATATTATGGGTTGGCCGATACTCACACCAATAGTTTAGTATTGAAGCTGCTGATAGCCGATATTTTGTGCTGATATTTGATATCTTTAAATTTGATCATCTTCATGCCAAAATATGTATTTAATAATAATATTTATTGATTATTGTTTTCATACTGGAATTGTCTTCTTGTCACATTTAGACCATTGGACACTAAGACAGGATACTGATGCTGTTATCACATATTCATGGATAGGGTGTCCAGGTAGTGCAGCGGTAGATTCCCTGCCTTCCAACACGACGGTCGCAGGTTCGAGCCCCCGTGTTGCCTCCGGCTTGGTTGGGCGCCGTCCATACAGGCACATTTGGCCGTGTCTGTTTGTGGTGCAGGGTAAACTCCTCGCTGTCAGGTGAAAAGAAGCGGCTGGCGACTGCACATGTATCGGAGGAAGCACGTGCTAGTCTACAACTCTCCCCAGATCGGCAGAGGGGGCGGAGCAACGACCGGGACAGCAAGGGGGAATTGGCCAAGTAGAACTGGGGATAAAATGGGGGAAATTGTAATTTTTTTAATCCGATTATTTATTTATTTTAATCTAATAATAATATAATATAATAATAGGTAATCAATCAAACTGCATCATATCAGAGGTAGACAAATCTGATTTTGAATAAAAAGACAATATCGGCCCCATGTATCAGTCTAACCCTAATTTTGTCGCTGTCGGGTGGAAAGCTTGTATCACCAAATCCCCCCCCTCCCAAACATGGGAATGACTTTTCTTCCTTGTGAAAAGAGATACAAGTTTTCCAGCCAACAGCAGCAATTTGCTCTGTGTAATTCTACACTCCATTATGTTACCTCTGCTTCCTGGAGTCAGCCTTGTTTTAACCTCCTCTCCTTCCTCCTTCTCTTCTCTTCTCTTCTCTTCTCTTCTCTTCTCTTCTCTTCTCTTCTCTTCTCTTCTCTTCTCTCTGTCTGTCTCTCTCTCTCTGTGTCTCTCTCTCTGCCTGTCTCTCTGCTTGTTTCTCTCTGTCTGTCTGTCTCTGTCTGCCTGTCTGTCTCTCTCTCTCTCTCTCTCTCTCTCTGTCTGTCTCTCTGTGCAGACGGAGGTGTGTGTGTGCTCTGATGTGTTTGTGTGTAAGCTGCCCGCTGTGCTGCGCTGTGTCACCGCCCTGCTGGCCACTGCACAAGAGGGGCGGGGCATGGCGGAGGACAGGCCACGCGCCCTCGCCTCCTCCTCGCTGCTGTCCACAGGCTTCCTGCTCTTCTACTGTGTAGCCATGGCCCTCCTCTACGCCCTCTACTGCCTCCTCCTCCGCTAAAGGAGCAACGGACAACTGCACATATATATTTATATACACAAAACATGTCTGTGCGTCCATTACTTACTGTACACACGTACACACAGTCACGCAGATGTGCCTAAAACAAGCAGCTGTGGAGTTTAAAGGATAAGGTCACCCAAAAATCCAAATTTTGTCATCTACTCACCCCATGCTGATGGAAGGACCGGTGAAGTTTTTTAGTCCACAAGACATTTGTTTCACAGGAAAACACTGTTGCAGGATTCTCCTAAACGATTGAAGTGAAGGGTGACTAGCAACACTGTGTTGCTGTGAATTGTTGTGTGGAGTAAAAAAAACTTCACCCGTCCTTCCATTAGCATGTGGGTGTGTAGATAATGACTGCATTTAAATTTTTGGCTGAACTTATCCTTTAATCAGGAATGCAGGAACACATGCAACACACGCACACATGCAGGGTAGCTGTTCCCACAGTTGCCATCTCAGACAATACTCTGGTGTGTGTGTGTGTGTGTGTGTGTGTGTGTGTGTGTGTGTGTGTGTGTGTGTGTGTGTGTGTGTGTGTGTGTGTGTGTGTGTGTGTGTGTGTGTGTGTGTGTGTTCAGTATGCATAACGTCCCTGCCCCACACAGCAGATGCTGTCAGTGTGTACAGACAGACAGCTGCCCTCTGTCTGCGGCACAGCACACTACACGCACAGCCCATGGCTTTGAGTCATGATGGGAAACACTACTTTGATACTTTATAGACAGACACAAAATAGTGCTAAAGTAAAGTATACTATTTTTCTTTTATACAAAGAGTTTGACTTGGTCAAAGTAAACTCTTTTTATAAAAAAGCGTTTTACGAAACGTCTGGGAAAATGAATGGGGAATTCACTTCCCTAGGCCCCATGCCGAACCTGGCACTCTTATGAGCAGATGAACATTTGCCTTAGCCTAGCCTTAGCCTTAGCCTTCACGCTAACACACACACTCTAGCACAGCCTGTCTGTAGCAGAAGACAGATTTAGTGTACAAACACTTCTCCGAGGCAGAAAAAATCTGATTGAGGTCAAATTATCACCCAACTATTTTGATCATCAATTAATAAATTTCAGTCATTTTTAAAGAAAGAAAAAAGTAAAACTCCAGCTTGTTAACTGTGAGTATTTTCTGGTTTCTTTATGAAAGTGAACTGAATCGCTTTGGGTTGTGGACAAAACAAGACATTTGAGGACGTCATCTTGGGCTTTGGGAAACACTGATCGACATTTTTCGCCATTTTCTGACATTTTATAGACCAAACTAATCGATTAATCAAAAAGATAATCAAGAGATTAATCGACAATAAAAAGTAATGGGTAGTTGCAGCCCTAATTACCTCTTGTCATTTTCACTGGGCATTTAGCCAGAAAAACGTAGGCTCTTTAAGTCAATAACCATTTTCCTTTTTTCCAACGCGATGATTTCTGCCTCCCTGAAACGTGTGCATGGTTTGTAGCTAAAACTGGAGTCTGCATGTCTGTAGCTCATCCACTTGTCCAGAGAGGGGAAACCTGTGAAATTTAAAGGGATAGTTAACTTTTTTCTAAGTCTAGCCCTATTTGCTACTTCCCACTGATGATGTTGATTGAGTTCTATCTCAGCACAATCCATGCTGTTCCTCATAGTAGCTCTGGAAAGTTGGGCAAAAACTAATGCAAGGTCAATGGCGTCACGCTCCTGTATGGGGCTAGGCTTTAAAAAAATGTGAACTATCCCTTTAACCCGAGCCTGAACTGTGAATGTGATTTAAAGCCTTGAGAAAGATGCCAGTTCCTAAATGTGGCACCACAGTGACCGTGGTGCTGAAGGGGTTAATAAAGACTAATAAGAGGGCCAAAGTCACTTCCGGGTTAGGCATACGAACAGAGGGATTTCATTTGCCATTCATTTTTCCATAAATATTTCATAACATGCAAAAATAGTTTGACTTGGTCAAAACAAGTGATTCAGCTATATTTAGAATCAGGAGAGACCATAGAACATTTCACTCGGACACACACACATCTATATATATGCACCGTGTATACCATATATATATGTGTGTGTGTCCATCCAAGTGAAATGTTCTATGATCTTGTGATTCTAAATATAGCTTATATTTTGATATTTTGATCAAGTAAAACTATTTTTATAAGCATTTTATGAAATGTTTATGGAAAAGTCAATGGTGGATGAAATCCCTTGCTACATATGCCTAACCCGGAAGGGGGCCAGCCGACACCACTCTCACTCTCACACACGCACCCCACCCTGCTTGTGTTTGTCCATGCTACATGTCCAGCAGGGGGCGGTGTTGTCACACTTCATGTGTCAAACTGATGGTACAAAACCCTCTGAGGTTGTGTGTATAAAGTCCTTTTTGTTGTGTGGTCACGTAGACCAGCTTACTTTGCTTCATGTCTGTATAAATGTACACAACTTATTAAATTATTGTTTTTGTTATTTATTTTGGATTATGTTCTATTTGTTTTGTTGTTTCAATGCTTGGTGAAAGAGCAGAGGCCTCTGTAATCCACTTAAATGAACTCACTCACCTCCCAGGCCGGTGAAGTTTTTTAGTCTCGTGGAGTTTTCCAGGGAAACAGAGTTACAGCATTCTCTTAAACAATTGAAGTGGATGGTGACCAACTTTCAGACATAAATAAAAAGTCTCCATACAGTCTGGCGTAATGCAAATCTCCTGAAGCCTTGAGATGCCAAGTTGACTTGAAAAAACGTCATATTTTAACTGAAATCAGCACTGTAGCCGTGAACTCAAAGTGAAAACAGGCCTTTCAGCTCACGGCCACAGTGCAGATTTAAGCTAAAAAACAGGGTGTAAATGACGTCTTTTCAAGTCAACTTTACATCTCAGGGCTTCTGGAGTAGATGGCTAAATTTTCATTGTTTTGTGAACTTATCCTTTAACCAAGTAAACCAATAACCTTAATGCCTCCTGTAGCCTTCTTAAATCAATGTGGCCGCTTTAAATTACAAACACAGGTGAAGTGCATTGAGTCAATATTCAATTATTTAGAGTTAAAATATCATTGATTGTTTAAAAGTGGTATCTTCCAGTGTGGTAAATTGATTCCCTAGAGGCAGAGTTTAGTAGTACATCACATGGCCTCTGCTTTCTCCACCACATGCTGCGTGTTGCTTATTGCTCATAGAAGGTCAATGTCTGTGCAACAACAAGGCTATAGAGTGCCGCAGGTATGAGTCCGGAACACCTGGATGTTGGCACTCCCGGCTCGTATATGTGTAAAAGGCAATGGGATTTTTATGGGAATTTTGGTTAAATGCTTGAAATAAGGTCTGTGGTTAACCAAGGTTTATGAAACGGCGACGTTTGTGTTCAGCAGGATAATCTTCATAAACAAGGACCACTTTTATGACTTTTGAAGCTTTTTCTGAAAATCGCATTTACGCTTCAAAAGTCATAAAAGTGTTCCTCATGCATTTAACCAAAATCCCCATACAAAAATCCCATTGACCTTTACACCTATGAACCAGGAAGTGCAGGGACTTCTGGGTAAGCCTACAAACATGCGCCATCCCTGCAGTACTCTATTGGAGTAATAATACTCCACAAGTAGGGTTGGAATGATGTGGGGTTTTGAAGGCTTATGGACTGAAGCTGCTGATAATTTGAGCCGATAGTGAAAATGTTGAAATGTGACCCTTTTCATGCTCAAGATATGTCACGTATTCAATGTTTTCTCCAGAATGTTATTCTTATCCGAGTAGAAATGTGTCTGAAAGGTACAATGGAGCTCTCCACTGAAACCCAGAACAATGACTTTTTATCATTAGCCAGAACCTCACCTGCTCAGACATGGGTCAAACCTTAAACTATTATAGAGAGCCGAAGTCACGCCTGCTTCTGGGTTAAGCATACGAACCAAGGGATTTCATCCACCATTTTATTTTCCATAGATATTTCATAAAATGCTTATAAGAAGTTTTACTTAGTCAAACCAAGCGATTCAGCGTAGATGTTTTTTCTAATCCGCATTTTTTTTGTCTGATTTAAAGGTTATGGTCTCCTGATTATAAATATAGCTGAATCATATTTTGTTTTGACCCAAGTAAAACTATTTTTATAAGCACATTACTAAATGTCTATGGAAAAAAGAATGGCGGATGAAATCCCTTGGTTCTTGATTTGGCCCTATGATTGGACAATTCAAATGCAAACCCTACTCCCAAGTCACATGAGCAGTACTTCTCCTGTGAGGCATTCAGTTTATATCACAATACCAAACTTGAGTTCATTAATAGCACACCTGAAATGTACTGCTGTGGGTCTTAACAGAGTTGTCCCTATAGTCTTTGGTCCAGATTTTCTTTGATAAACTCGTCCTATACTTCATGAGGCTAATCCTTGTACGCTCTCCACACCTACACCTATGCTGTTGTCTAGAATGGTGCTTCTCAAAGTGGGGGTACGGGGACCCCCAGGAGTCCTTGAGGGGGTTCCAGGGGGTCACCAGCAAAAAGAGGAATACTGCAGTATATTTTCACTATAATTCCATCCATTAGTAACACAATGACAGAATGTAGGACTATTCTGGTCATGAGTTTCATACACGTTCTGTAATAAAACATCTCAAAGCAAAAATGTTATCAAATGTGGGTCCGGTCTAAAAAGTTTGAGAACCACTGATCTAGAAGTCCACTCTCTGCCTGTCTGCTACACTATAACACTTTTTTTTAAATCTCACCAACCAATAGCCTGCTGTTAAAATGGAATTCATACTGCTTCAATCAAAATGTATATTTTATAAAAGTGAAACTGGATAAGCACCATAATTCATCCACTGGCTTAGACCAAACTATATTCTTAAAAGATGTTAGCACAATACGAATGCTGTTGTATTTTATAATATTTATATAATACCCTTATATTTAATGAGAATACCTTTTTGAGTTTATACAAATCTATATGTTTTTTGTTTTCTCTCGCTGTAAAGAAATTATTAAAAAAACAACAAAGGAATTGATGCCGTTTGTCTGCTTGTGTGTCTGCCTGCTAGTGTTCTTGCTTATTGTCAACCAGCTGAAGACTTAAAGTGTGATCAGGGTATCTGCAGGTTCTTAAAAGGGATTATTTAAGGTATATTTAAGGTCTTAAAAATATTACAATTTCTTAAATCTAGTTATTAGCCTACAAAAAAAAGTTAGTACAATCTTAAATTTTGAAATGTCAGGCTTCAACTAGTTTAAGCAGAGTTGGAAAGTATGCCAAACAAAATAGGACAGATGCCATGAATTTAGTAGTTTGACTAATATATGAATGGGAAATATCAGTAGAGGTTTGATTTTCTTATGTTGTATTACTTGTATGAAGCTTCCAGTTGACAGCACGTTTAACCTGTACCCTATTAAAAAAAAGTTTTATGTATAACTAAAATGTGAACAGAAATCTTTGAAATTGATGCAGTATTGACCAAGATCGCTTCAGTTGGCAGCCGCTTTTCCCACATGCCCCTACTGCACTATTTGGTGCACCAAGGGATAGAAAAAAGAAAAGAAAATATGGTCCAGGTTGGAAAAATACCAAAATTATCCTTTAATATAATCTAACAAACTCGTTGGACTTCAGGCCCCTTCATTTCTGTCCTTTTTCTTATTCTGCTCATTTATAGTTTCACAACTTTCTTTATTTACTTTTCTATGTCCAACCAGAGATAGGCTCAACTTTGTTACCTCCGCCAAGACGCCAGATGGTTGTCCGTCTGTTTGTTAGCAGGATTACGGCAAAACTACTGGGCCGATTTTCATTCAACTTGGTGGGAGGGTATAGCAAGGAAGAACCCTTTCCATTTTGGAGCAGATCTGATCTGGGGCAGATCAATGGGAGGGGGCGGGGTTTGGGAATAGGGGCCATAGGCTATAGCCATAGAATGGTTGAGGAGATGTGTGCCTTGGCGGAGGTCACTTCTAGTCTCTTAAATGTTTGGTTTATTCAGTTCATGCAGCGTTGAAAAGGCCTTAAATTATCTTAAGGGTTCCTCTGTGAAGCCTGCAGATCCCCTGATGCTCCCTGTTGCCTTGCGCTTTAGCCTCTCCAGAGGCTGGTCTGCTCTCCACAGCAGGCCGTGGTCAGCTGTAGCTGCCCTGGCAGAGTGGAGCAGGTGAGTGTGTGAGGTCCAGGTAAGCTGCCCTGGCAGAGCGGAGCAGGTGAGTGTGTTAGCAGAGGTCCAAAACCTTCTGACTGAGGCTCAAACACAGAACCTCAACACTTTAATGCAGCTGTCAAACTCTGTGAGCCAGTCTTACAGGGTCAGGTTATTTCCGTCAGAGCTTTTCAGTCTTCACTTGGGAAGTTGTTCTTCAAAATTTAAGCTTTCACTGTCTGAGGCTCAAACCCACGAGCTCAAAAGTGACCGAGGCTCACACCAATAAGCTCCAAACTGGTGGGCAGCTATCAAACTCTCTGAGCCACTGGGTCACTCTTCTTACAACAGGTTTTTTCTCCGGCTTTTCGCTCTGTCAACCTAGTGATGTCATCAAGCAGCACCCTAGTTGGTGAAAAGGTGGAAATCTTCTAGCATCTTTCTAGCAAATCTATGTACATTTCGGACTTGAAAGCAGTGTCCTGTCTTGCCTGAGGTGAAATGCAAATGAACGATGCAGTGATATGATGAAATGTTTCATGTCCTCTTTATGGTAAAAAAAAAAAGTATATATATATATATATATATATATATATATATATATATATATATATATATATATATATATATATATATATATATATGAAGTGATTGTTTATATGCATCCACTGCCTTCTAACCTCTCTGACCCCCCCTTCCTCCCTGGCTCCAGGATGCGCTGTGTTCCCCCCTGCTCATCCTGGAGGAGGAGGGGCTGTGTGGGCTGGCCCAGACCGTGCAGGCGCTGGCGGACCTACCCCCCCGCCTAAGGAGCCAGGCCGCCACAGACCCCCAGACGGGACCCCCCCGCCCAAAGAGCCAGGCCTCCACAGACCCCCAGACGGGACTCCCCGGGTCTGACCCGGGCTCCACAACCTGCTAGCACTGCCTAGTCACACTTGAGTGTTACCAGACCCAAGAGATTCATCTCCGTGTTCGTTTTTTTACCATGCTTCATATTGAATGTCTGTCTTCCAAATATAATTGATAAACCTGAAATGCATCTTTTGTAAGTGATTGAAAAGCTTTGGATTTGTAGCGTCTTCATTTTTACGATTTATTTATTTGACTTTATCTTATACACAACATGACATTGGGCAGTGATACAGATGTTACATATTTCCAAGTTCAAGGGCGTGCACGTGCGTGTCCAGCGGGCGAGCTGCAGGGCCAGCTCAGTGAGCTGGAATCGAACACGCGTAGCGCCCGAGACGCCTAGTATGGTATAATCACGCTAGCTTTAAAAATGAGCTCCAGTAGAGCCTCTGAAGGACAGTAATATCAGCCACAGATTTGTGTGTGTGTGTGTGTGTGTGTGTGTGTGTGTCAAATCAACCTGCCTCTGCCTGTCTCACACACACAGGTTGAACTTTTTACAGCGGGATCTCATGTTCAACTTTTTTTAACCAAATTCTGTTTTTTCTCTCTCTCTGCCTAGGTCTCTCGCCCACAGGAAACCCAGGGTAAAAAAGTTAAATCGCTGCTGTAAAACATCTTGAATCTGATGTTTGTGTGCATGTGTGGGGGGGGGGGGGGGGGGGATCTCTGAACTGTGCAGTTGAACAGTTCAGAACCAGCTCAGAAAGTCCCTGAAAACTTGTAATGGTAGAATTTTTTCTTTTTACATGCAGATAATCTTTTATCTATAATAAACAACATCAATTGATATACTAAGTAGTTAAAATCATACTAAGGTCAGGTGGTTTCATGCATGCAATTTTTGTTTAATCTGCACTATTTTAATCTTAAAGATCTTTTTTGGGTATATTATGCTTTATTGACAGCTGTAAAGTGTGAGAGAGACACAGAAGGGTGTGGGAGAGAAAGAGAGAGAGTAGAACATGCAGCAAATGATCACAAGCTGGATTTGAACCGGGGTCACTGCAGAAACGACTGAGCCTTACATGGTACACACTCAACTCACTGAGCCACCGAGGAACCCCTGCTAGGTGTCATTTTAAATGTATTACTTCATTCAACAGCCAATCAGTAAACACATCCTCAAACACCTGCTAGCTGATGTAGGAGTCTAGTCAGTCTCTGACTCTAGCTCAGTCAGATAAACAGCTTCTCACTCGTTCAATTCCAACCTACTTCACTCTTTATGCTCTGTGTTGTTGTCAGTCTGAACACTGTGTAGAATTCAGAAGATGAACTCCAAACAGCTCTTAGCTCAGCAGGTTGAGTCCCTGTGTCTGTGTTGCTACCTGACAGGTGAATTATTGGTTTGATTCCCCACCGCCCCTATCTTTACCGGCCCACTTTAATATGCTCAAATGAATTAGAATTGTAATAAAAACTAAAAGAAGATTGTTATGCCTATTTCCACTTTTATTCTAATATAAATAAATGATGGATGGAAGACAAAAAAGTTAAAGGAAAATAACATAAAGAATGTGATGAAAGCACCTGACTTTAATGTAAATATAATTTAACTTAATTTATTATTTAGTGTTATTATAAAAAAAAAAAAATGATTATCTGCACTGTCCTTGGAGCTGGAATAGCCGTATGCATGTAAAAAATTCAATATTCTTTTCTACCATTACAGGTTTTCAGGGACTTTCTGAACTGGTTCTGATAAACTGCACAGTTCAGAGATCCCCCCTACACACACACATCAGATTTATGATGTTTTACAGCAGAGATTTAACTTTTTTACCCTGGGTTTCCTGTGGGCGAGAGACCTAGGCAGAGTGATAGAGAGAGCGAGAAAAAACAGAATTTGGTTAAAAAAAGTTCAACCTGCCTCTGCCTGTCTCACACACACAGGTTGAACTTTTTACAGCGGGATCTCGTGTTCAACTTTTTTTAACCAAATTCTGTTTTCTGATAGAAATAAGATGATGAAGGAGACTAGTCAGTCCCTGACTCTAGCTCAACTCACTGGTACAAATCTCACCTCACCTGTCTCACTCTTTATGCTCTGTGTTATTGTCAGTGTCATTCCTTTCCTCCTCTGTGTGTGTGTGATTGAGAAATGAGATGCAGGTGGTGTTCATCCTAATTGGCCTGGTCAGGTGTCAGATTGCTGCTGGCTGATTGGCTGGTGGAGAGCATTTAAGCCAGCTGATGCCATCCTGTCGCCCCTTGCTCTCCTCATTCCCAACGATGATGGCTGCTGTGCTGACTGCTGTGTTCTGTCAGGTAGGAACTGTGTGTAGACCTACTTTAGTAGTTCTGCAGAACTTATTAAGATGTGTCTTTATCTTGGTAGACCTGTGCAGTCTAAACTGTAAATAGTTACCTTCCAGATCTACACTTTTGTACACTGTAAATAACACTTACCCAAGTAGCAGAAAGTAGGGGGAGAAGCCCTTTAGTTTTTTGTAACATTTTCTGATGTTTATTTTGTAGGAGCTTATAGGTAAGAGCTGTGTCTCTTATTTAATCCATCATTTTCTTTTCTTAGGTAAACTTAAGGTTGGGGATTAGTTTGATTGGTTAGTTGTGTTGGGGCCATGCTGTGCTCTGAAACTAAACCTGCTACTTGTGAACTTGTGATGGTGGTTTGGCTGATCATCCTTGGGAGTGGGAAGAGTGGGGGCACTTTTGTGTTGCGGTCCCGTTCCCCGAGGCCGGTTCCTAACATAATTGGGTGCTCGGCTGCTTTTCTCATTCGTCAGCACGTCGTCTGTGAGTGTGTGTGTATATTTTATATGTTTGTCTGGTGGGCAGTCTTTGTGCAGGTGGTAAATGGTGTTAGTCAAGGTGGCTTTGCATGGAGCTGAGGAAGCTCATGGTGGTAAAGCTGGTGGAGATGTTTGTTGGAGGAGGAGCCGGGCAGAGGGGACCAGTAAGACTGAGGAGGGGCGTGGCAGGGCCGTCAGTAGCACCGTTTCTCCTCTTTCTGTGTAGACTGCTACCCTACAAGAGTCTCCGTACATAGACTTGCCTGTCACTCTGACTCCCAAGCCGTCTAAATCAGCGATACAGACGTATTTACAAGTGTCACAGAAACATTTCAAAGCCACATATTGAGAAGAGTTCATAGCTTCTCGACGTCGGGGTTAGAAAGCTTGACGCTGCTCATAAATGCCTCTTTTCATCTGAAGTCTGTGCTGGTGATATTTTTTACCGAGCCTTTGGCCAGAGTGGCGCTGTGACGGCTGAGAGCTCTAACCTGGAAAAAATATCACCAGCACAGACTTCAGATGAAAAGAGGCATTTATGAGCAGCGTCGAGCTTTCTAACTCCGACGTCGAGAAGCGATGAACCCTTCTCAATATGTGGCTTTGAAATGTTTCTGTGACACTTGTAAATACGTCTATCACTGATTTAGACGGCTTGGGAGTCAGAGTGACAGGCAAGTCTATGTACGGAGACTCTTGTAGGGTAGCATAGTCTACACAGAAAGAGGAGAAACGGTGCTACTGACGGCCCTGCCACGCCCCTCCTCAGTCTTACTGGTCCCCTCTGACCGGCTCCTCCTCCAACAAACATCTCCACCAGCTTTACCACCATGAGCTTCCTCAGCTCCATGCAAAGGCACCTTGACTAACACCATTTACCACCTGCACAGACTGCCCATCAGACAAATATATAAAATATATATATACTCAGACGTGCTGACTAACGAGAAAAGCGGGCGACCCCCTAATTATGTTAGGAACCGGCCTCGGGGAAGGCAACACAAAAGTGCCCCCACTCTTCCCACTCCCAAAGATGATCAGCCAAACCACCATCACAAGTTCACAAGTAGCAGGTTTAGTTTCAGAGCACAGCATGGCCCCAACATCAACAAATCAAACTAATCGCCAACCTTAAACTTACCTAATAAAAGGATGGATTAAAAAATAAATAGACACAGCTCTCACCTATAAGCTCCTACAAAATAAACATGAGAATGTTACAAAACTAAAGGGCTTCTCCCTCCTACTACTTGGGTAAGAGTTATTTAGTGTAAAAAAGTATAGATTTGGAAGGTAGCTATTTACAGTTTGGACTGCACAAGTCTACCTCGACAAGGACAGATCTTTAAGTTCTAAAGAACTACCAAAGTAGGCCTACACACAGTGCCTACCTGACAGAACAAAGAGTCAGCAGGGCAGCCAATGCAGCCATCATCGGTGGCAATGACTGCAAGGGATGGCATCAACCCATTTAACAGTGCAGACACAGTTGGTGAAATAAAAGTTGGGCTATCATTCAAAACTATTTTAGCTAGCTATAGCATCTAAACATTTGAGTCATGTGTTCACATCATTCCTTTCCTCAGTGTGTAATTGAACCAAGAGTCCACTCATTGTACTCCCAACTATGATTGCTCTCTGGTGACTCTTTATTGTGTTCTGTCAGGTAGGAACTGTGTAGGCCTACTTAATTCTTCAGAACTTGAAGATGTGTTATCTTGGTGGACCTGTGCAGTCTAAACTGTAAATAACTACTTCCAGCTCCACACTTTTGTACACTAACATCTTACCCAAGTTAAAGTAGGAAGGTAGTTTTTTGTAACATTTTCTCACATTTATTTTGTAGGAGCTTATAGGTGAGAGCTGTCTTTTATTTAATCCATCCTTTTCTTAGGTAAGTTTAAGGTTGGGGATTAGTTTGTTGTTGGGGCCATGCTGTGCTCTGAAACCAAACCTGCGACTTGTGAACTTGTGATGGTGGTTTGGCTGATCATCCTTGGGAGTGGGAAGAGTGGGGGCACTTTTGTGTTGCGGTCCCGTTCTTAACATAATTGGGGGCTCGTCCGCTTTTCTCGTTCGTCAGCACGTCGTCTGAGTGTATATATATATATATATTATATGTTTGTCTGGTGGGCAGTCTTTGTGCAGGTGGTAAATGGTGTGCATGGAGCTGAGGAAGCTCATGGTGGTAAAGCTGGTGGAGATGTTTGTTGGAGGAGGAGCCGGTCAGAGGGGACCAGTAAGACTGAGGAGGGGCGTGACAAGGCAGGGCCGTCAGTAGCACAGTTTCTCCTCTTTCTGTGTAGACTATGCTACCCTACAAGAGTCCCGTCTCCGTACATAGACTTGCCTGTGACTGACTCCCAAGCCATCTAAATCAGTGATACAGACGTATTTACAAGTGTCACAGAAACATTTCAAAGCCACATATTGAGAAGGGTTCATCGCTTCTCGACATCGGGGTTAGAAAGCTCGACGCTGCTCATAAATGCCTCTTTTCATCTGAAGTCTGTGCTGGTGATATTTTTTCCAGGTTAGAGCTCCCAGCCATCAGAGCGCTCAACAGCGCCACTCTGGCCGAAAGCTCGGTAAAAAATATCACCAGCACAGACTTCAGATGAAAAGAGGCATTTATGAGCAGCGACAAGCTTTCTAACCCCGATGTCGAGAAGCTATGAACTCTTCTTCTCAATATGTGGCTTTGAAATGTTTCTGTGACACTTGTAAATACGTCTGTATCGCTGATTTAGACGGCTTGGGAGTCAGAGTGACAGGCAAGTCTATGTACGGAGACTCTTGTAGGGTAGCAGTCTACACAGAAAGCGGAGAAACAGTGCTACTGACGGCCCTGCCTTGTCACGCCCCTCCTCAGTCTTACTGGTCCCCTCTGACCGGCTCCTCCTCCAACAAACATCTCCACCAGCTTTACCACCATGAGCTTCCTCAGCTCCATGCAAAGGCACCTTGACTAACACCATTTACCACCTGCACAAAGACTGCCCACCAGACAAACATAAAATATATATATACACACACGACGTGCTGACGAATGAGAAAAGCAGACGAGCACCCAATTATGTTAGGAACCGGCCTCGGGGAACCGGACCGCAACACAAAAGTGCCCCCACTCTTCCCACTCCCAAGGATGATCAGCCAAACCACCATCACAAGTTAACGAGTAGCAGGTTTAGTTTCAGAGCACAGCATGGCCCCAACATAAACAAACCAATCAAACTAATCCCCAACCTTAAATTTACCTAAGAAAAGAAAATGGATTAAATAAGAGACACAGCTCTTACCTATAAGCTCCTACAAAATAAACATCAGAAAATGTTACAAAAAACTAAAGGGCTTCTCCCCCTACTTTCTGCTACTTGGGTAAGTGTTATTTACAGTGTACAAAAGTGTAGATCTGGAAGGTAACTATTTACAGTTTAGACTGCACAGGTCTACCAAGATAAAGACACATCTTAATAAAGTTCTGCAGAACTACTAAAGTAGGTCTACACACAGTTCCTACCTGACAGAACACAGCAGTCAGCACAGCAGCCATCATCGTTGGGAATGAGGAGAGCAAGGGGCGACAGGATGGCATCAGCTGGCTTAAATGCTCTCCACCAGCCAATCAGCCAGCAGCAATCTGACACCTGACCAGGCCAATTAGGATGAACACCACCTGCATCTCATTTCTCAATCACACACACACAGAGGAGGAAAGGAATGATGAACACATGAGAGAAATATACAAGGACTGAATGTGAACATTAGCTTCTGTAGCTAATTGAGTTTATAATGACTCAGAGCTTGGGACACCTTGTATATTAGCCTGTATTATCCCATACATGTAAAAAGCAGCTGTGATGGCAAAAATTAGGCTTACAACATATACAGTATATAAAATATGTGACTGTGTGTGTGTTTTGTACATGATTAGTTCATTAACTATGGGCTTAATTATAAATGAGTTATGACTGAACGTTACTATAAAGCACACATGGGCAACATACGGCCCCCTGTGTGGCCTGCGATGGAATTGCAAATTTTTTTTTTTTTTTTTTTTACAGTGCACCTGAACGCAACATGCAAGATACCCGCTGAATAAGTGTCCAAATGTTCATGTCATTCTGGCCAATATTCTTCTGTTATAGCATTTCAGTCTGGAATATGGAATATCTTTCAATAATCTTTATGACTAAAAGGCCAAAAGTAATCTCATGTGTAAGAAATGGCTGTTCTACATTGAGGTAGAAATTTAAATAATTAACTTGTTGGTTTTGGATTTATTTAGCTTCAAGAGTGCATGTTCGTGTGACCCTCAACACAGGCTTTGAGAATCCCGGCCACTTACTGATACTTATGCTTAAATTAACCCACTCATATTCTGGTTTATTTCAAGAAAAACATTTCGGATAGTGGAAATTCTAATTGGCTGGTAACTTTAAAATCTAGCAGCCATATTGGCAGGTGGTGAAGGCCGTTCAGCCCTCAGCAAAATCTGGTAGCGAGGACTTTTTTTGTGGCCCTCTCTATCATCACAGTTGCCCATCCATTACGGCATGACAATATTTGTTCGGCCCCCGGCAACAATCTGGATTTCTCATGTGGCCCCCCATGAAAAATAGTTGCCCAGCCCTGCTATAGAAGGAAGAAAGATAAGTCACAACATTCAGCTTTTGCATTGAGGCTAGATTGGGGCTAGACTTTAGGGACAGTTCTAAGTGATGTTTGTGTAGATGGGCCATTGTATTTAATTGAGCAGTATTCTGCCATGTGACCTGTATGCAGAATATGAATTATATTATATGGGGAGACATTTATTTTTTGTATCATTTTAAAGCAACAGTACAGTAAAGAGGATATTAATCTAACATGATGTCTGTAGTTCTTTATAGATCTAGCCTCTTAATTTTGCTCTCAAAGTGCACCAGATTGAAGCATTTTACTTTAAAATGGACACAATTTTCAATCCGGGGGGGCACAGCGCCCCCTGGGCACCCCAAGCCGCGCTAAAACGACCTCAGTATTTCTCAAACCCTGGCTACGGGCCTGCAGGTAGACTGTTGGTTCGATTCCCGATGGAGGAGACATATTACAGCACTACTCTCTTTAACATCACCAGCGTAGCGCCTCCTACAGGCAGATACACAGAGCCTCCTACAGATCCACAGAAATGGACACCGTGGACAGACTGCAAAAATCCACCAAAATGGACACTGTGGACAGACTGCAAAGAGATCCAGACATGTCGTATACTGAGTCTAGAGCAGTTTTTCAAAAAGTTATTTTTTACGCCTATAGCCAGGACAGGACTTTATGCATCTTAAAATATGTTTTGAAGGGACCTTTTAAGTTGAATAGTATTTGAATTATATTAATATGATGTGAGTTTTTATTCACCTTGCACAGAACACATTTTACTTTTATACTTGAGTACATTTCAGAGCCTGTACTTTTTTCCTTTTACTTGAGTAATTAAGTTGAATCAGTACTTCTGCTTTACCAGTCTTTTTTTAGTACATTTCAGAGCCTGTACTTTTTTCCTTTTACTTGAGTAATTAAGTTGAATCAGTACTTCTGCTTTACCAGTCTTTTTTTTACACAAATAACTGTACTTCTACTTAATCAGAGCAACAATGTGATTACATTTGCAATGACAAGAAAAAATTACACGTCTGTGCAATAGGCTAAGTAGGCCTATTGTAACGAACTTCCAGTATCTCATGCTTGTTGATTTAATGATTGTTTTGCACCTGCTGCTCACGTTTGAGATACTTCTGGCTCGCCTGGAAAGAAGGTGGGAGCAGCCGCGTACAGTCAGCCAATCAGAGGCAGAGAGGGGCGGGTCGTGCCTTCGCCATCATTGGAAAAAAAAATATTGCGCACCCTAACGACACGGCTGTAGAGCAGAATGGCTCTGCTGTAAAATCCTCATAGACGTTTTTTTTGTCAAGTTAAAACAGTCTATTACACCGGAAGCGGAAGAAGCACCCATCAGGCATCATGGCAGCTAGAAATAAGGTGGATATATTCCCTTCAATTAGGCTACAGATGTAGGGGAAAAAAGAAAATTACGAAAAAAGACTCAAGCTCTTTCATGGCTGTACTCGAACGCAGCTCAAGTGCTGCTGATAGAGCCAGCATGTGGGCCAGCTGTGAGTCTGCCTTGACTTTATTAATAACTCTGGCTTTAATCACCAGTCAATTAGCAGGCGGCCTAATTGACTATCAGTGTAACCGCTCGATCAAGCTCCGCCTTTCAGAACCCACCGTCTGCTGCCGGCTTATCGCCTCCGGCTTCCTTCTGCTTGATAAGAAGCGTCCACGCACATACACACACACTCTCTTATGCTTATGAATGCTCACACTTGCGTATGTAAATGGCGGCGGTGCGATTCGTATCACATCAGATGTCGGAGCGAACCCTGTGAGACGAGGCGGGGTGGGGGGGTGGAGGAGAGGTGGAGGGTGGAGAGGCGGGGTGGGGGGTGGAGGCCTGGAGGGGATGTAGTTGAAGATGGGTATGACCCCCCCACGCTCCACAGGGATGGTTATCAGCACTGTGACTGCTTGGCCGCTCCTCATACTGAGGAAGAGGAGTGTTCAATGGAGAGGTTATTATTGATAAACCCTAAACCCCGAGTTATTATAGTTTAGTATTTAGGATTTTGTTTATCCCCTGTGGCCATCTATTTGTCAGGGGCAAGATTTAAGAAGTTCAGAATAGGTGGTTGACCGCTTGAGGTAAGCCCAGGTGGTTGACTGCTTCAAGATTATTTAATAGCCATAGTAAGTAAACATGACCATGTAAAAGTCCATGTCAAGTAAAGTCCTTTAATTGTCTGTGGGATCATGTCCATGGTTGACTGCTTGAGGTAAAGCTGGCTGGTTGACTGCTTGAGGCCAGAGATAAAGGCTTCAGGTGAGGGAGAACTCAGAGCATTTGGTCGACCTAAATACCCCTGCTCCCCGTACAGATGGTTCGATTTAACGTGGCATGGGATCAAGTTGGAGGAGAGGAACAGGATTACGTTAAGGAACGACTGCCCAACATGACTTCACTATAAAAAAAAAAAACAAGAGGAACGTGAAACCTCTACATTTTATTATCAAAACTATCAGCATGGAACGATTCAATCATCTAAAAGCTCTTTCCTCAACTTGAGTCAACTGGAACGTAGTGAACTTGCAGCATGTACAGTAGAGACTTTGAAGAGGTTTCATTAAGCCCATGGCACACCAATCAAACATCATCCACCAAGTTGTTGGATAATGTTTGGTTGGTGTGTGTGTGTGCCATGGGCTAAACACATGGTGTGTGTGTGTGCCATGGGCTAAACACATGGTGTGTGTGTGTGCCATGGGCTAAACACAGACAAACAAGGTTTGAACATGTGGGATCTGACCAAACGTCTCCAAACAAGGACAGACAGCCATGGCACACCAAACAAACATCTGTGTTTGTTGTAGAATGTGTGATTGGTGTGCCATGGGGCTTTAGGGCTGGGTATGGCGGTATCCACTGAAATAACCCAGTACCAAGTGGTATGGAAACTTCTCCAGTCAAACGAGACCTGCATTTGATCTTTTTGTACATAGATCTAGAAAAAATAATATTTGTATGGTTTGGCTCACAGCCAATCACCACAAATGATTTAATGTGATGTGTGAGAAGGCTCTTAAAAAATGAAAAAATAGGCACATCACTTTGAGGGATCAGAGATGACCTGATGAACAGCTGAGGCTCGAAACGTTGCCTTAGTCTTTCAGAAGTGAAGCATTATTTGAAACGTTGCCTTAGTCTTTCAGAAGTGAAGCATTATTTGAAACGTTGCCTTAGTCTTTCAGAAGTGAAGCATTATTTGAAACATTGTCTTAGTCTTTCAGAAGTGAAGCATTATTTGAAACATTGTCTTAGTCTTTCAGAAGTGAAGCATTATTTGAAACATTGTCTTAGTCTTTCAGAAGTGAAGCATTATTTGAAACGTTGTCTTAGTCTTTCAGAAGTGAAGCATTATTTGAAACATTGTCTTAGTCTTTCAGAAGTGAAGCATTATTTGAAACATTGTCTTAGTCTTTCAGAAGTGAAGCATTATTTGAAACGTTGCCTTAGTCTTTCAGAAGTGAAGCATTATTTGAAACATTGTCTTAGTCTTTCAGAAGTGAAGCATTATTTGAAACGTTGCCTTAGTCTTTCAGAAGTGAAGCATTATTTGAAACATTGTCTTAGTCTTTCAGAAGTGAAGCATTATTTGAAACATTGCCTTAGTCTTTCAGAAGTGAAGCATTATTTGAAACGTTGCCTTAGTCTTTCAGAAGTGAAGCATTATTTGAAACGTTGTCTTAGTCTTTCAGAAGTGAAGCATTATTTGAAACATTGTCTTAGTCTTTCAGAAGTGAAGCATTATTTGAAACATTGTCTTAGTCTTTCAGAAGTGAAGCATTATTTGAAACATTGTCTTAGTCTTTCAGAAGTGAAGCATTATTTGAAACATTGTCTTAGTCTTTCAGAAGTGAAGCATTATTTGAAACATTGTCTTAGTCTTTCAGAAGTGAAGCATTATTTGAAACGTTGTCTTAGTCTTTCAGAAGTGAAGCATTATTTGAAACATTGTCTTAGTCTTTCAGAAGTGAAGCATTATTTGAAACATTGTCTTAGTCTTTCAGAAGTGAAGCATTATTTGAAACGTTGCCTTAGTCTTTCAGAAGTGAAGCATTATTTGAAACATTGTCTTAGTCTTTCAGAAGTGAAGCATTATTTGAAACGTTGCCTTAGTCTTTCAGAAGTGAAGCATTATTTGAAACATTGTCTTAGTCTTTCAGAAGTGAAGCATTATTTGAAACATTGCCTTAGTCTTTCAGAAGTGAAGCATTATTTGAAACGTTGCCTTAGTCTTTCAGAAGTGAAGCATTATTTGAAACGTTGTCTTAGTCTTTCAGAAGTGAAGCATTATTTGAAACATTGTCTTAGTCTTTCAGAAGTGAAGCATTATTTGAAACATTGTCTTAGTCTTTCAGAAGTGAAGCATTATTTGAAACGTTGCCTTAGTCTTTCAGAAGTGAAGCATTATTTGAAACATTGTCTTAGTCTTTCAGAAGTGAAGCATTATTTGAAACATTGTCTTAGTCTTTCAGAAGTGAAGCATTATTTGAAACGTTGCCTTAGTCTTTCAGAAGTGAAGCATTATTTGAAACGTTGCCTTAGTCTTTCAGAAGTGAAGCATTATTTGAAACATTGTCTTAGTCTTTCAGAAGTGAAGCATTATTTGAAACATTGTCTTAGTCTTTCAGAAGTGAAGCATTATTTGAAACGTTGCCTTAGTCTTTCAGAAGTGAAGCATTATTTGAAACATTGTCTTAGTCTTTCAGAAGTGAAGCATTATTTGAAACATTGTCTTAGTCTTTCAGAAGTGAAGCATTATTTGAAACATTGTCTTAGTCTTTCAGAAGTGAAGCATTATTTGAAACGTTGCCTTAGTCTTTCAGAAGTGAAGCATTATTTGAAACATTGTCTTAGTCTTTCAGAAGTGAAGCATTATTTGAAACGTTGCCTTAGTCTTTCAGAAGTGAAGCATTATTTGAAACATTGTCTTAGTCTTTCAGAAGTGAAGCATTATTTGAAACATTGTCTTAGTCTTTCAGAAGTGAAGCATTATTTGAAACGTTGTCTTAGTCTTTCAGAAGTGAAGCATTATTTGAAGCACAAATGTGCGCGGGTTCGATTATTTCTATTGAACGTGTGAAATGGCTGCCATGCTTGCCTGGGTCCAGACCTTGGACTCCGCCCACTCCACTGAGCTGGGTTTTGGCTGCTTCTGGTCTAACATCGTCATACGCAAATGCCTTTTCCTCGGGTGACAGAATGATTAGCCAATGAGCGCGCGAGGGGCCCTGATGATTAGCCAATCAGCATCAATAAACAGCGCAACGGGCGGAGCTAATGTCGTTGTCAAGCGCGGTGAGGAGTACTGTAATAACAACAATGGCGTTGCTATCGAGGCCGTTCTAAATCGATTTAAAAGTACCACTACTTTGAAATCCAAACAGCACTCTGCTTTGGAGGCATTTATTCAAAGGTGAGATTTTTTTTGCGTTCTCCCGACTGGATTAACTAACATCAGATTCAGGCGGAGTCTCTAATGATTGGTTAGGGAAAATGGAATTCCCCTGGGGGATTCCCCTAATGGAACTTGGTTCAAGAGAGGGCAATCTCAGACTAGAAGATGGAAATTACGTTTAATTAACGAGTTGAGTCTATCAGGCTACTGCCATGCTTATATGTCTTTGAAAGAACTGTTGAGGACAGACTGGCTAGTGGCTAGATTGAGAATGTTGGTTGTAATGTTTAAAATTACACTGCCCAAATAATACTTCCTTGTACGGTTTTGTACAGTTACTTAAAGGACGGCTTTACCTATAATCAACCCACTTTGTATCATTATAATCTCAGTAATATAAGCACATGGGCAGTGTTTACCTTCTCTCTCTGTTTACCTCATGGAGAATTATCCGCCTGCAGAAACTGCAAGTCATTAAGGCTCTCCATGCCTGTAATGTGCGCATACTTAAAAAATTAAAATAAACAATAAGAGCCGCCCTCGGTGCAGATTCCACGTCTCGGGCAGAACTTCCGCAGTTCCGTTATGACGCGTCGTGACGTAAAGCGCTTTGCCAGAGGAGGAAATGGGAGCTCTCCGTGAGCAAAACAGAGAGAAGGTAAACATGTGCTTATATTACAGAGATTATAAAGATACAAAGTGGGTTGATTATGGGTAAAGCCATCCTTTACTAAATATTTCAACAATTTAAGCAAAGTGCATTTGTGTAAAAAAGCATTTGGATAGGGAGGAGTGGTGCCATTTTATGCAACTGAACGCTTCCATTCACGATACTGTGTAGGTATCGAATGAAGTGTGTGTGTGGGGGGGCTCAAATAACGTACTCTATTGGTATCGGTATCACTAAGGGTATCATAATTTTTTTAACAATACCCAGCCCTAGTTTTCATTGCATGTAGTCATATTGTCACTGTCCAGTAGGTGTCACCGTGCTGCATGAACATCCGGCAACAGCCCTGACTTCAAACTCACTCTCACATTCACCTGACTTCCCCCTATCTGCTTGATTTCCTAACACACACACACACACACACACACACACACACACACCCTATCTGCTGGATTTCCTCTCACACACACACACACCCTACTGCAGTGATACTCAACTTGCAGCCCGTGGGCCACATGCGGCCCGTGGGCGCCCCCTGTGTGGACCGCGATGGAATCCAAAAACAAAATGTTTTTCTTTTTACAGTGCACCTGAACGCAACATGCAAGATACCCGCTGAATAAGTGTCCAAATGTTCATGTCATTCTGGCCAATACTCCACTTCTGTTATAGCATTTCAGTCTGGAATATGGAATATCTTTCATTAGAACACGGCTCTCTCGAATACTCGATTCTGATTGGTCAATCAACAATATTCACCGGTCATTATTTCTCGACAACCGACCGCTGCTCTGCCACACCTGGATTAATCAGTTGGTAAGAGCATTTTGTCCGCAGACTACTAATTAGGCCAACCAGTTGCAGCTGTGGTGTCTTGTGTGCCAATTACGAATGAAACCGCTTTGTGTTGAAAACGCTATTAAAAAATCTATTTGAATAATTATTTTTGTCAGATTATTGAATGATTTAGTTGTAGGCCGTGTTCTAAGCGGGATAATGTATACTGAGCCGGTGATTACTGGAAATAATGACCTTCAGGTGAATATTAAGCCCTCCGCTGCGCGTCGGGCTAAATCATTCACCTGTCGGTCATTATTTCCACAGTAATCACCGGCTCAGTATACATTATCCCTTACATAATCTATGATTTAGCTGCTAAATTGTCAAATACCGCCGTCTGCTCGCTACCCAGGCACTTATGTATGTACTTAACCTAACTAACTATCTGGTGTGCACAACATCGTCACAACAACTCCGGCTGACACCCCAAAAACCTACAATCCGCTACAGAAAAATGTATATTGTTTGTTTATTAACTGGCCCCTGGCCTCCTATCATTTTACGAAAGTGGGCCCCAGGCAAAGCAAGTTGAGTATCCCTGCTCTACTGTATCTGCTTGATTTCTTAACAAGTTCTCAGAACAGCGGCGATGAGTTATTATTTCTTGGAAATGGTTCAGTCGACGTTGAATGGACAGTCCCTGCTTCTGCTGCGTAATGAGCCGCCCGTTTCTGTGGCTTACCACTGCCCGCTGAACGGGTGCCCGGGTGTGACCTGGACAGGGTGCCCGCTGAACGGGTGCCCAGGTGTCTCCTGGACAGGGTGCTGGTGGTAAGGGTGGCCGCAGAACGGGTGCCCGGGTGTCACCTGGACAGGGTGCTGGTGGTAAGGGTGGCCGCAGAACGGGTGCCCGGGTGTCACCTGGACAGGGTGCTGGTGGTAAGGGTGGCCGCAGAACGGGTGCCTGGGTGTCACCTGGACAGGGTGCTGGGGGTAAGGTTGCACGCTGGGCTGCCCGGGCGTCACCTGGACAGGGTGCTGGTGGTAAGGGTGCACGCTGGGCTGCCCGGGCATCACCTGGACAGAGTGCTGGGGGTAAGGTTGCACGCTGGGCTGCCCGGGCGTCACCTGGACAGGGTGCTGGAGGTAAGGTTGCACCCTGGCGTTGCGCCTCCTCTTGCTCCTCGAACATCTGCCTGGACAGCAAAAGACCACACAGGACAGACACCTGTCATTTTAATTGACTATTTACATCTATCTGTTGATGCTACAACATGTGTAAACTGTCCAGACATTTTATTTATTACTAAATTGTACTAAATTATTGTTCTTCTTGAAGGGAGCTGGGCATGCCTGGAAAAAAGGAGAAAAAAAAGGGGGGGGGGGAGGGCACTTTGGGCATCAGGGGAAAACGGGCAGGTGCTCGGGCACCTCTAGCGCCCCCCTCTGCACGTGCCTGGACTCCGACTGCATGCTGCCTTGTCTCTTCTTGGTGTCAAACAAGAAGCAGAGAGCTTCAGCTAAAAACACCGCTCACATCCAGCCTGAGAGCAGAGGACAGGAGAGCAGAGGACAGGAGAGCAGAGGACAGGAGAGCAGAGGACAGGAGAGCAGAGGACAGGAGAGAAGAGGACAGGAGAGCAGAGGACAGGAGAGCAGAGGACAGGAGAGCAGAGGACAGGAGAGCGTCCTCACATCCAGCCTGAGACCAGAGGACAGGAGAGCGTCCTACCTGATCTCCAGCTGTGGGAGCCGGCTGGGACGTCCACTCTCTGACACCTCCACATGTTGGCGGGGGGCCATGGCTCGTAAGCTAGCAGGAAACAAGGAAAGGAAATGCGTCCAACTACTATAAAACAATCAAACAAACTATTAGTTGATTGACCCAAAATTTATCGCCAACTATTTTTTAGAATCAATTAAATCGTCTACTAATTTTTAAGAAAAATAACATCACTGAGGATACGTCCCAGTTATGCATCCATGCGATGTTTTTTTTTCTTTATTAGTTAGCCTGGCCTAGCCAGTGACTCATAGGAATAGACTACGTGACAACCAGGAAAGACTAGTGACTACTGGAGAGTCAGTTGACAGCCGGAACAGGGACGGCACCCGGGTAGCAGTATGGGTTAGCTCCCCAGCCTGCGTCTTCCGTGAGGAAGAAGCCCAACAACCCACGAGAGGCCTTTTAGGAGGGCCATTCAAGCCGCAAGTGGAGACTGCAGTGCCACCAAGTACTGGTACTGCATGGTGTCCACTAAGATACCATCACCTCGGAATGAGATGTTTGGAGCGGGGGAGTCTGGTGCAGCGCACAGGTCCTAGACCTGGTGAGACGAGGGAGGAACCCGGCCGGGTGGCAACCCACAGAGCCCGGTCCCTCTACGTACCAGAGCCCTCCCCCTTCCCCGGTCCCGGCAGAGTAGTTCCGGAGCAGCGGATTGAGTGGCCCTGACCACGTGACCACCTTCGACCCTCCCTATAGGGCTGACCGTGGGTAGCTACTGGGACGTAAGTTGGCGCTTGGCCAGCCCCGGCTGGGTCACCTGGGCGAGGGTGTATGATGTTGCGAGACCCGAAACATCCTATGACCCCAGGGTACATCACTGAGGATACGTCCCAGTTATGCATCCATGCGATGTTTTTTTTTTCTTTATAATAATAATAATTATCTCGTACAAACTTGTTAAATGTGAACACTTTCTGGTTTCTTTAGTCTTCTATGACAGTAAACTGATTTGAGGTGGTCATTGGTCATTTTATAGAGCAAACGGCTAATTGATTAGTCGAGAAAATGACCAACAGATTAATAGATAAGGAAAATAAATAATCGTTAGGTGCAGCCTTAAACACACCACACCGCCAACACTGTCCCTGCCAGACTCACGGCATCTGTTGAAACCTTGGGTGCGAGGTGGGGGACGAGGCTTGACCGGGAGTGGAGGGGCAAGGTGAGGGACTCCATCGTCGTGGTGATACGGGTTCACTTGGATGGGGAACTGGAGGTGTGCTGGCTGACCCCAAGGCAGAGCTACACAAGCAGGTGAAGAGATGATTGTTAAAACTTCATAAAGCGCCATATTAAGCATAGATAGAGGCCCAAACAAACAGAAACTAAATAGTTGCCTTGCGGGGAAAACATGGCGGCGCGGAGTTTTCTCTGCTGCAGCTGCTTCAGTGCCGAAATGCATTCTGGACAGTGTTGAATTATCGTACCCGAGGGTCAAAATGATCATTGTTGGGAGGTAAATTATCGTACAAATACCATCATTATCGTGCATCTGGTGTTTTAGAAAGTGTTCTGCTGTACACATTGACTGTATATTATTATTATTATTACAGTAAGTACAGTAGCCCGAGTGATGTCACAGGTGTTATCTGCACAGATGGCATTTTGAACATGTGCATTATAATGACACCTTTTTCTCCATATTTCTGCCCTGGGGGCATGTTTTAATTTGAGTTTTTTGGGGGGTATTTTCATAAGAATCTTGAGTCTCCCTCATTTAAAAATCCAAGATCTAGAACCTAACTAGCCAATCACTGCAGCATACTGTTGTGGAAAATTCAAATGAAATGCCTTGTTGATTCACCAATAAATGAGTTGCTCGTTTGTAATGAATAGATTTGTTTATTCCAATTCTCAAAAACTCTGCAGAGTGTCACAACCTCCAAACTGTTGTGCCCCGAACATAAACATGACATCTCAGTTATACTCAGCCACCCCCCTGGCACAGATGAGGTGGCCGGTTCAATCCCACGGGATATTTTCCATGAAGACAAAATAAAAGCCTGGTTCTTACAACAAACTGAAACAGAGAATCCTCTCTACACCAGGAAGACAAAATAACACGTTATCCACTGTTCTCCAGCTGGGTTCCCCTCCTAAACAAAACAAACTGCTTCCCAGCCCCATAAAGTTAAATAGCTTAAATTTATCCATGCATGTTAATTAGCTCATAACTAAACAGAGTCTACATTATTCAACAATCTAACAATAAGCAGTCAATCAATTATTTTACCCTCACAATTCCACACTTTTGATAAGAATTAGACATTGTTATCAATTAGAAAAAGGGAAAATCATTGGTAAGAAGAACATTAGTTAGTTTTTTTATAGATATATATATATATAGCAAAACAATAATAGAAAAAAACTTTAACACCTTTATCCTTAATGATTAATAAAAACAACTTCATCAATTTCAGTAAGTCAGAGTGTTATATCAAACATTTTCCTGTTCAAACTTTTAGCAAAATGTTGTCATTAGTCCTTCCCCACTGAAATGAATCATTATTTTGCTAAACAAACTTTTATCACGATAAAATGAATATACTACTTTACGATTAACAATAAGAAAACAACATCAAATCAAGCATGATTATCTACCCAGGATTGCATAGCATAAGCGAAGTGTGTCAGAGGTCAATGGCCTTTTTTATTGTTCCACACTTTTTAGCATATTTTTTTTTTCTTCTTACTTAATACATACTTATGTTACAATGTATCATTTGCTCAAATCCAACTCTTGGCGATGCTAAATATCAAATTCATTATTATGTTTTCACCTCCACTAGTATTAGTTACTACACGATCTCACTCAAATTCATTACATCAAAATAAGGTGGAATCCACTCAACCTCTTCCCTTGGCTCCTTGTACATCCTGGTGGCAGGAAAACACATTCTCTGACACATTGGAACCAAGACACAATTCATAATCAGCATAAACATCATTATCGCAGCCAATATTACTCCCACTTTCACAAGTAAGCCTGTAAGTGCTCCCCCCCCCACCCACACAGATTAGGTTGGCGTCCCATTCCAATTGTTTTCATTTTTGGCCAACGCTATGTCGATGCTTACCCTTTGGTGGAACACTGACTGTTCCGGAGGAGACATAAACACATTTTCTCTCACCCTGCCAATGTTTCAAAAACATTGATATGTTTTTAGAAACATTACTGTATGGTACAAGTTGGCTTTAGTCGCAGAAGCCATGACATTCATAATTCGTTATCAATTTAAAACATTTTATATTCTGCATTCTAGAACATCTAGTCAAGTCCATTTAATGGATTAATTATTTTATATTCAGGTTATTTTATACTAAAATCACATGTTCGCTTGAAACACTTTTATTTAGAATTCTAATATGCCTTGTCTATCACAATCTTCACAATCTCAACTTCTCACCATATTAACGGCACAGTGATGACAATGGCAATTACAGCAAATATACAAGTAGTTCCCCTGCACGTTTAGGAAACGCACTTTCCTCCCTCCTGTGTCCCTGCACATTTTCTTCTTTTTACGATTTTTTTATACGCAAATGGTCCGTGCTTAATCCAATCTCCAAGATGTTGGTGTGTATCCCGTTAGTCTTCAAGCTTAATGTCTGTGAAGCAGAACAGGCGGCACAAACCTCAAACCTCCTCCTGAGAGGTGAGATAGCAATCTCAGAGGCCGGCTTCTCCTGGAGGCTGCCTTCGATGAGGCGGAAAACCTCTTTTTTTTTTTTTACTTCCTCTCAGCTGCAGGGGCCCCACCCGTGATGGGCAGGCCTACTGACCTTCAGCAAGCAGGTCTAGTGGCGGTGCTCTCTTGCAGTGCTGGGCGTGGACCCACGTTCCTCTCTCTCCCACCTTGACGGCTGTGTGCGTGGTGAGTAGGATCTGATATGGCCCAGCCCAGCGCGCTGTCTTCCACGACTTCCTCTTGCAGTCTCGGATGAATACCCAGTCCCCTGGGACCAGGTTGTGCAGTGGTCCCGTCGCAGGTTTGGGTAAGGCCTCTTTGACTTGTCTGTGCACCTGCTGAAGAGTTTTGGTTAAATTCACACAGTACTTCAACATATCATGATCAAAGAGATCCGTTGATAACGAAATCCCTTTGGCTGGACCTTCGCCAATATTGGCAGGTCTGCCATAGAGAATTTCAAATGGGCCCAGGCAGCCTGTTTCAGCGCAGCACCTGACCAGTTTCACTTTTCAGTGGCGCGTTCTCACGTCAACTGCTCCTCCACTCTGCAGATAACAAACACAGTGGGTTTTCAAATCAATACCATAGTAACCTCCTCTCTGGCTGATTACTTGATTGACAAAATGTGCTCCATTATCACTGCTAATCATCCCAGGTCTTCCCCACCTCCCCACCTTGGAATGGTTTCAGTGATCATGGCTTTTACTACTGCCTGAGCATCATTTTCTAGGCCATGCAGTTTCTTATCTGATGGAAAAGTCCATCTTCACGTGATCGAACGACTGGTCTGGTGCTGAGTGAGCTGCCTGCTGTTCCCAAAACAGCCCTGCCCAGCAAGCTCCCTACACTCCACTCTTTGACACATGATTTTATACTCATGTGTCAATTTCACATAGTGGGGAACACAGCAATGTTCTTCGGGAGCATTGTAACGGAGCAGCCCTCTGCCAACTCACTTCATTAATACCTATGACCTTGTTACGGGAGGCAGAGCCGTGCACAAACAGCTCCAGGTCCAAATTAAATGAGGGGCACTTCCTGTAAATCAGGCCCAGGTGCACACACTCCTGTAACTGTTGCCACACAGCCATGTGGCTCCCCACATTGGTCATAGGGAGCAGTGTGGCTGGTTTAAGCATTGTGCACCTTTTAACTATAATGTTTGGCATGTCCAGGAGGCCATGGTTATATCGCAACCATCCTCTGCTACCAAATGACTAGTCTTCTGCTTGAGCAGCAGCATTAAGACCACATATGGCACTTGGTAAGGTGAGACTAGAATAGCCCACATAATCACGTGACGCATGAACGGCTTTCCCAGCAGCGGCTACGGCGCGAAGACATGTTGGTAGACCAGCGGCCACTGGGTCAAGTTTTGTGGAAAAATATATACCACTGGTCGCAGACGGGCACATGCTCTTGAAGCAGAACAGAGGTCATAAGGTCCCCTTTTGTGTCCCGTCTGAGTGAAAAGTCGCGTCAGGTCAGGTAGTCCAAGTGTGGGGGTGCTTTACAAAGCCATTTTTAACTTTTCAAATGAAGCCTCCGCCTCAGGTATCCATGTCACTTTGTTACCTGCAGTCAGTCCTTGTCCGTGTGCGATGGCACTCAACGGAGCTTCTAAATGCGGGTAATCAATAATAAAGGTCCTACAATACGATGTCAATACCCAAAAAAAGATTTCACCTGTTTTTACTGTTAGTGGTTTTGGAATTCCCTGTATCGCTTATTTTCTCTTTGGTGATAAGGATTTGCCATTTTGAGTGATCACATGATTTAGAAACACAACCTCTTTCTGGCAGTACTGCAGTTTGGAAGCGCTCGCTTTATGACCTCCGTCATAGAGGTATCGCATCAGTTTCAACGTGTCTGTCTTGCATTGATCCCCCGTGGGCGCTGCGATCATTATATCATCGACATATTGGAGAAGGGCGCTGCCCTGTGTCGATTCCAGGTCCTCCAAATCATTTTGGAGGGCCTGGTTGTAGATTGGCAGTTTTCCCCTTGCACGAAAACGCAAACCAAAACTGACTGTCTGGGTAAATCGACACACTGGAAGATCGATCACGCTGAAATATTTACACGTAGGAGAAATGCAAGACAGAATAATATATAGATTTGGCAGATTCGGCGCGCGTTGTTGAACCGCATAATTTACAGTGTTTAAGTCCTGGACAAAGCGCCTGTGGCCGCTAATGATACAGCCTTGTCAGCGTGCACCACTGCACCAAAGGTTTGTTTAAAAACATCGGTGTTATCAGGCCCGATAGCAAACCACAGCCGCCCTGGCCAGGGCCACATGAGGAAAGGAATATTTTACATAAAAAAACATTTATCATTGTGTGACTGTTCCCTTTGGTCAGTGTGCGGCCTAGGTTCCGTTTAACGAAACCGAAATCGCACCTCGACTAGCTGACCAAAACATTGTTTTCAGTGTGAGTTCCTCCCTCTCACCACTGTTTTTGGCCCATTGCATTTCAAATGCTTCATCTAGGCCTGTGTGTACATGTGTAATGCAGTGCAAGTTATCAGTTTTCACCAGCTGGGCTCCTGGTTGACATCTGGCTTTGGCCTTACTGATCAAATCAGTAATCACTTTGCCAGCTGAGGTGGAACTATCAATTTTCCACTGGTAGATGAACAATGGAATCATAGGGTCCTGTTTCACCATTGTGTAATTTGCATTTAAATCCAGCTCTGTCAATCTTTTTAACTGTATCCCTTCAGGTGTGGAGATTAAACAAATGCCCAAACGAATTATCAGATCTCTCCCCAACAAATTTATGGGGCAGCTCGATGAGTACAGGAAAGAGTGTTTTATTTTCCCTTGAGCCTCGTCTACACACTGCAATGATACAGTGTAATTTTCATCCACAATGTTACCTGAAGCAGTAATTGATTTCACCCATCGCCCACTTAGAGCTGGTTTGTTAGACAGAGCTTTATGACAGATTACACTCTCGGATACCCCTGAATCCACTAAAAACTGTATCATCTCACCGTCAACCAAGAGCCACAACTGTGGCAATGCCTTGTGGGCACTGCCCTTGTACACAATGTATGAGTCAGTTGGTGATTTGCAACAGGTTTTTTTCTTTTTTTCTTCAACCTTTTGAACATATCAAACAGCTATGCAGTGTACTGTGTGTGTTGTGTATTCTTTCTCAAACCTTTCTATTGTACTTTGAACAGCTGTAGCGTGTAAGCGTGTGCGTGTGTGTGTTTATACTTTCCTGCTTGTGTCCATGCAGTGAAGGCCCTCTCTCTGTCCCCGGCACGGCGCCACACCCCCTTCCAGTTAGTTGGATTCGTTTGGCATGAATCCTCCTTGTTGTTGTTGGTACTGTCCAGGTTGAAATTGTCCATTCAGGGCATCCCACTGTCCAGATTGAAATTGTCCATTCAGGGCATCAGGACATTCATTTTTCCAATGCCCATAGCGGCAACACAGAGCGCATTGGTCACGTGCTAAGCGCGCACGTCGCTCTCTCTGCTGCTGATCCCTGCCACCAAACTGTTCATCTCTTCCTCTCCCTCGGCCCCTGCCATCGCTCTGCTGCATGTTGCTAGTGTGGAGGAATGTCAACATTTCCTCGTGCATGGCATTCACTCGCTTGAAAGTCTCAGTGAGGCGAACAAGAAGTCGCATGCCCGTCTTCATCATGCTCTCCATATTCTGGAGAAGTTCTGCTTGGTCTCTGACACCTTCCTCATTTTGAAGCCTCATGCCCTCTGTCCAGAGGAGTTCTGCATCATGAGGGAAAAAACGGCTTTGGCTGTGGACCGGGGGGTTTTGCATCCACTGCTGGCTGTGTAACATGTATCGACTCATCTCCCTCCGCTCCCGGCACAGTTGTCTGGCCCTGGAAAGCCGCTTCATCTGGTCTGCTACTACTGGGGTGTGGCGCCGCCGAGTCCAGACAGAGTCCTTCAAAGACACAATAAAAGACACTAGCGGAAATTAGCTGTCCTCATACAATACACAGAAATATGTATCTGTATGAGGATGTATACACTTTGTAGTAAGAGAGTGTTCAGGACAACAATGTATAATGAAATAACAAAATAAATGTATGTGGTGGTTGTATTGCTTTTGGCTTTAACAGCAATATAGGGAAGATTATTATTTCTGTTTCCTCTCCCCTTTTTTTTTTTTTTTTTTTTTTATAACAAGCTAGACCATAGATATTATACAGTCTACATATATATATCCTTTTTTTTTTTTTTTTTTTTTTCTTAACCAATCTGGTTTGGTGTGTGTGGAGGTGCGTATATGTGTGTGTGTATGTGTATGTGTGTGTGTATGTATGTGTGTGTAGGTGTGTGTGTGTGTATGTGTGCGTGTGTGTGTGTGTGTGTCTGTGTGTGTGTCTGTGTGTGTGTGTGTGTGTGTGTAGGTGTGTGTGTGTGTATGTGTGTGTGTGTGTGTGTGTATGTGTGTGTGTGTGTGTGGTGGACCAAAACAAACAGTAAACCCACCATTGATTTGCAATACAAATAAACACACCCTCTTATGTTGCCGGCCGGCTTACTCAAACACTTATAAAACCTTAAAACCCAAATCAAAGTAAGTTTTGTGAATCTTTTATACCTCCTCTCACAGAATTCAGGTCTGGGTATGTGTTTTTTTTTCCACTACTGCAGTTTTTAGACGCTAAAGTAATACCTTTCAACCCGCGCCTTTACTGTTTGTCCGTCGACAAACAGGCCGATTTATTCTTCCCTAAATCTTGCCCAAATATGAGTCGGCTCTAGTAAGCTCCCTTACGCGTGCGCTCTAAGCTACGGCAATAGTGAGTTTTATCTAATATTATCTCACGCGAGCATCCCCAGGACACATCGCACTCCCCTCAAAGGCAAAAGATTTCCCAGGCAGAAGTTACATCCGTTTTCCTAACGCAACGCCTCACCCTCTCGGCGGTGAGTATATCCGATAACGGCGATAGTGAGTTTTATCTAATATTATCTCACGCGGGCATCCCCAGGACCCCGCACTCCCCTCAAAGGCAAGAGATTGCCCAGGCAGAAGTTACATCCGTTCTCCACTACACAATCCCCCAGACCTGTACCTTTTACCAAAAGTTGCAATTGCCTATGTTTTTAAAACCAACTGTATAACAGTATTCAGCTAAACAAAATTTGCGATAATTGGCCAATCAACAACAATGCATTCCACACCTCTCACCGGATTTTTTTTTGTAGATCTCAATCACCGGGCAGGGCTGCGCAGGCGGGCCGACCCCTCCACTCGTGAGCTAAGTCGAGTTTTGAGGTCCTGATAACAGGAGATGATCAATCAGTCGACTCCCCGCTCACAGCCCGGTCCAGCAAAAAAGTATTACAATCCCGGGCAGAGCCCCCAAGTTGTTGTGGAAAATTCAAATGAAATGCCTTGTTGATTCACCAATAAATGAGTTGCTCGTTTGTAATGAATAGATTTGTTTATTCCAATTCTCAAAAACTCTGCAGAGTGTCACAACCTCCAAACTGTTGTGCCCCGAACATAAACATGACATCTCAGTTATACTCAGCCACCCCCCTGGCACAGATGAGGTGGCCGGTTCAATCCCACGGGATATTTTCCATGAAGACAAAATAAAAGCCTGGTTCTTACAACAAACTGAAACAGAGAATCCTCTCTACACCAGGAAGACAAAATAACACGTTATCCACTGTTCTCCAGCTGGGTTCCCCTCCTAAACAAAACAAACTGCTTCCCAGCCCCATAAAGTTAAATAGCTTAAATTTATCCATGCATGTTAATTAGCTCATAACTAAACAGAGTCTACATTATTCAACAATCTAACAATAAGCAGTCAATCAATTATTTTACCCTCACAATACAACACAGGCTTTCAACACATTCTCACTCCCCCAACTCGTGACAAAGTGACGACAAGAAGAGTTCCTGACCGATCTGCAGGATATGACGATTTGGGAGTGAGAATGTGTTGGGGCTTTAACTCCTGAATACTGGACAGTGATTGGCTCCAGGATTCGTGATGTCACGAATCATGCTTGTTGAAAACCGCCTTTTCAGTGAAAGCTCAGTCTACTTTCAGCAGATTAATGTGAAAACAGTTTTCTAGTGTCAAACTCTGCACAGACATCATTCTGCACAGTGAAGCTCAGACATGCAACTGAAGGAACAAGAAGAACAGCAGATTTTTTTTTTGAAGTTCATTATGAGGAGGTCAGAGGTCAGTGTCTGTAAGTGGAGATGATTTAATGGTGATGAAACCAAATGCAACTAGAAAAGTCCACTTGGAGAAAATGTGCGGGCGAGAGCAAGTGTCACCAAATGTGACTCTATAGCGTTCATTTCTCTCGAGCAGACGTCTCCAAACTTCAGAATGTCATCATGGCCCACTTCCAAATCTGAAACTCCTCCAAGGCCCACCCAAAACTTTAATCACAACTCTGATCAACACAGAATCGGAATTACTTTTATTGCCACAATATGCAAATTACATACAAGGAATTTGTCTTAGTGTCAGACTGTCAGTATGCAGCGTAGCGGTCATGTCAATATTCAGAGATAAAGAAGTAGGAAAAATAACTAAAAGACAATCACAACGTTGCAAGTGCAATCTAATATACAGTATATACACGAGTGGAGGAGTGTTCAGTAGACATTAAATATGAATTGACATGAATTTACAGTCTGAGTTAAATGTGCGTTAAATAAGCAGTGAATAGGAGGTGTCAGTGTGGGTACCTTGTGGTGTAAGGTAGGGGTGGTGAAGGTGCAGTTCCACTCCCCAGGCCTGGGAGGTGTCAGTGTGGGTACCTTGTGGTGTAAGGTAGGGGTGGTGAAGGTGCAGTTCCACTCCCCAGGCCTGGGAGGTGTCAGTGTGGGTACCTTGTGGTGTAGGGTAGGGGTGATGGTGCAGTTCCACTCCCCAGGCCTGGGAGGTGTCAGTGTGGGTACCTTGTGGTGTAAGTTAGGGGTGGTGAAGGTGCAGTTCCACTCCTCAGGCCTGGGAGGTGTCAGTGTGGGTACCTTGTGGTGTAGGGTAGGGGTGATGGTGCAGTTCCACTCCCCAGGCCTGAGAGGTGTCACTGTGGGTACCTTGTGGTGTAAGGTAGGGGTGAAGGTGCAGTTCCACTACCCAGGCCTGGGAGGTGTCAGTGTGGGTACCTTGTGGTGTAAGGTAGGGGTGGTGAAGGT
The DNA here is from genome assembly GCF_964638095.1 of Poromitra crassiceps. Taxonomy (NCBI): domain Eukaryota; kingdom Metazoa; phylum Chordata; class Actinopteri; order Beryciformes; family Melamphaidae; genus Poromitra; species Poromitra crassiceps. The sequence continues at coordinate 49,175,567 of NC_139628.1, read as the reverse complement.
GCAGTTCCACTCCCCAGGCCTGGGAGGTGTCAGTGTGGGTACCTTGTGGTGTAAGGTAGGGGTGGTGAAGGTGCAGTTCCACTCCCCAGGCCTGGGAGGTGTCAGTGTGGGTACCTTGTGGTGTAAGGTAGGGGTGGTGAAGGTGCAGTTCCACTCCCCAGGCCTGGGAGGTGTCAGTGTAGGTACCTTGTGGTGTAGGGTAGGGGTGATGGTGCAGTTCCACTCCCCAGGCCTGGGAGGTGCCAGCGTGGGTACCTTGTGGTGTAAGGTAGGGGTGAAGGTGCAGTTCCACTCCCCAGGCTTGGGCGGTGTGCTGCATCAGCAGGCTGGTGATGCGGCGGTGGACCAGGGCATCCCAGTGGACCCCGTCCGGCATGCGGTGCCGCAGGTAGGGGCGGAAGTGGAAGTGCAGGTCCAGGACGTCCAGGCCGTATGCGTGGGACAGATGGCTGCAGTAAAGGTTGGCCTCCACCACATCGAAACGCAGCGTCGGCCCTAAGTGGTTTATCTGAGGTGACAGAGAGGCCATTTACACCTGGCGTTAACATGCGTTTTCTGCCATCAGATTGCAATCTGATGGCAGAAATGGGTGTCCTCTCAATCCGCATAAAGTTGCTGCATCCAGATTGAGAGGACACATTGCATTTACACTTGTGTTCAATGTGTACACAATGCATCCCTGACCACCTTGCTAACATGCGTTTTCTGTGATCAGATTGCAATCGGATTGTGTTTTATCACTTGAAAGTACAGGTGTAAACACCCCCAAAATGCATTGAAGAAGGATTGCAATCTGATCGGCCAAACCACCTCGAGAGGTGGTCAGGGATGCATTGTGTACACATTGAACACAAGTGTAAATGCAATGTGTCCTCTCAATCTGGATACAGCAACTTTATGCGGATTGAGAGGACAACCATTTCTGCCATCAGATTGCAATCTGATGGCAGAAAACACATGTTAACAATGGCCTCAGAGGGTCAAGGGTCAACACGCTAAAGCTTATTTCCATGAGTTAACAGATTTTCTTTCTTTCTTGGATTCCCCCGTCCAACATTTTCTCCCGAATTGTACTTGGCCAATTCCCCCTGCTGTCCCGGTCGTTGCTTCACCCCCTCTGCCGATCTGGGGAGAGTTGTAGACTAGCACATGCTTCCTCTGATCCATGTGCAGTCACCAGCTGCTTCTTTTCACCTGACAGCGAGGGGTTTCACAGGCAGGAAATAGCATGTGGGAAGATTACGCTATTGCCCCCAGTTCCCCTCCCCCCCCAAACAGGCACCCCGACCGACCAGAGGAGGTGCTAGTTCAGCGACCAGGACTCCCACCCACAGACACGGCCAATTGCACCTGTATGGCCGCCCGACAAAGCCCGGAGGCAACACGGGGGCTCGAACCTGCGCCTGGTGTTGGTAGGCAGGGAATCTACTGCTGCACCATCCAGACACCCGACTGTTTTGAGAAGCTCTCTCTCTGGCCGACAACAGAATCAAACCGTTTCAGAAATGCAGTCTTGTCAATCTATTAAGCCAGAGGCAGACAAAAGGAGGGAGTGAGAAGGAGAGAGAGAGAGCGCGCTATTTGGCTTGTACGTAATATTTGGCACGGAATTTGATATGTTGCATTTTAAATATTTCATGATTTTCACAGTAGGTGGTTATTTAAAACTTGACTTTAGCACCAATTGTACCATGAGTGTTTAAGATGCACTAGGCAGCTTGCACTTTGCCTGCCCCAGGGCGCAGTGGGAGGTAACAGTTGGAATTTGTCCAAGTTTGAGAGACTTCATTAACACATTGACTGCCAGACGTTTTTTTTTGCTGTAGATAGCTTCTGCCAAGCCGTTTTTTGAGGATTATGGCTCATTTTATAAGAGCCGAGGATTCGTTTCAGCTTGGAGTTTGTGAACATACAATATCTCAAAAGTACTAATAGAATGTGTACTTTCTCTGTCTAAAAGAGTTAGTTTGTAGAGTTAGTAGTTATGTAAGCATTAGCAGTTGAATACAGCATGGTTTTAGCGTGAAAAAGAATATTCAGAGATAAACGGGTTTTTGTGAAATTGGATGGAACTGTCACTTTAACCATTCATTTTTGGCTCTCTCTCTCTCTCTCTCCCTCCCCCTCTCGCTCTCTCTCTCTCTCTCCCTCCCTCTCGCTCTCCCTCCCTCTCTCTCTCTCTCTCTCTCTCTCTCTCTCTCTCTCTCTCTCTCCCTCCCTCTCGAGTTGCTTCAACTCCGCCCTCCGTGGGCGGACAAGCTTGTCACCAGTCAGTGCTTTGCTCCATGTTTGCTGCTCTCCTGTGCCTGTCTGGCCTGTCTGCACGGCCGCTGTTTGAGGAAGTCGGGGTGGACTCGCTCGTTTGGAGTTTTGGTTGAGAGAAGCTTTTGCGATTCTGGTCATATTTATGCTGCGTGTTTCAAAGTGTGTTCCTCCACCTGTTATCTATCACCCGATCATAGTAGATCGGCTGAATCTATTATGTAAATTTGCAATCCCGCATCGCCAGCAATCAGCGCGAAAAGGAGAATGGCTGGGCTGAGAATGGCTTGACAAGTTAAAAAAATGCTTTCCTTTCTCTAGCGAGGAGAGCACTGTTGCCACTTAGTGGGTCGGTGGAATGGGTTGTAAACGTTCGGTGGCTCCAATAATTATATAAGAGATGTAAAAGGCTTAGATGCACAACCCACCGTCAAAAAAAAAAAATCGATGCCAAAAACGTGTAAACACGTTGTTGGCAGGGAACAGCTGGATTCTGAAAACGTGTTCATACGTTGTTGGCAGGGAATGTGTTAAGCAGAAATGGGGAAGAGAAATACTTATTTTTCTTAGTGTGCGATGGAGGTGGAGGTGGAGAAGAGGTTCAGAACATTGTTTAGGCAAGTCCAGTTTTCTCTAAGAGGAGCGCTCACTCACTGATGTTTAGGAGACACTGTGGGATGTTTTCTGTTCCTAGGCTTCCTAGTCGCTAGCCTCGCCCACCCTGCAGCTCGACCGCTGTGCGGGCTCACCTGCTCTTATGACATCACTGCCGCTGTGCGGGCTCACTTGCTTTCTTATACAACGTCGCATCACTGATGACATCACACTGCTCTTATGACATCACTGATGCTGTCACAATGCCTATGGCGTCATCAGTGATGTCACAATGCACCATTTAATTTGGGCAAATAAGGTCAATCTGGGTGCAGAGTGATCATCTCGACGATTTCAGTTTCGTTTTCTTTGGTGACACCTATGGCGATGAGCAGTAATTGCAGGTGGGATCCAAACAGTGTTGCATAGTGACGTTAGTCAGTTTGTTCGGCCATATTAGTAATCACCTGCAATGCTAGCAGAGACCAGGGGGAAAAAGGAACTTGTTATTCTCCTACTTCACACAACTGTGTCAAAAAACCATCCCTTGACCCCAACACCATCCATAACTACCGTCCCGTCTCTCTTCTATCCTTCATTTCCAAAACACTTGAACGCGCAGCCTCCGACCAACTATCTATCCATCTCTCCAACAACAACCTTTCTGATCCCCTACAATCCGGCTTCAAACCTGCTCACTCCACCGAAACTGCTCTCCTCTTGGTCACCAACGCCCTCCACTCTGCCAAAGCTTCATCCCTTTCCTCTGTTCTTATTAGGGATGTCAACGGTTAACCGTTAATCGATTAACCGTCGCTAACGTCGTTGTTCGGTTATTGCTGTCGGTCTATCAGTTAATATTAAAAAAAAAAAAAAAAAAAAAAAAAAAAATTTTGGTCTATTTACTCAATGAGCTCATGCCCAAACAAGGCGTGTCTATTTAGATGCTGAAATGTTAATGCTTTTTGTGTTAGAAATTCTAACACAAAAAGAATTTGTGTTGAAATGTTGATGCTTTTTGTTAATGCTTGTTAATGCTTTTTGTGTTAGAAATTCTAACACAAAAAGCATTAACATTTCAGCATCTAAATAGACACGCCTTGTTTGGGCATGAGTTCATTGAGTAAATAGACAAAAAAAAAAAAAAAAAAAAAAAAAAAAAACATTTTTATTTTTTATTTTTTTTTAATTAAAAAATTATGAATTAACCGATAGGTTAATCGATTATTAGCGTCGGTTAATCGAAAGTGAAATTAACCGAAAATTGACATCCCTAGTTCTTATACTCCTTGACCTATCCGCTGCTTTCGACACCATCAACCATCATATTCTGCTTTCCACTCTCTCCGACTTGGGTATTACCGGCACTGCACTTTCCTGGTTCTCTTCTTATCTTTCTGAGCGCACTTTCCAGGTGTCCTGGAGAGGGTCCCTTTCTAACCCCTGCACTCTTTCCACTGGTGTCCCCCAGGGCTCTGTTTTAGGTCCTTTCCTTTTCCTTCTATACATGAAATCACTTGGTCACATAATCTCATCCCATGGTTTCTCTTATCACTCTTATGCCGACGACACCCAACTTTACCTTTCCTTTCCCCCCTCTGACACCCTAATTGAAGCACGCATCTCTGCCTGTCTGAAAGACATTGGGGCCTGGATGGTTGCTCACCACCTCAAACTGAACCTAGAAAAAACAGAACTTCTCTTTCTCCCTGCCAAAGACTCCCCTCTGACCGACCTCTCTATCACCATCAATAACTCCATAGTATCTCCCTCCATAACAGCCAAGAACCTCGGAGTCATACTTGACAATCAATTATCCTTCTCCCCTTTCATTGCTGCCACCGCACGTTCCTGCCGCTTTGCCCTCTATAACATCAGAAAAATCCGTCCATTTCTCACCATAGAAGCATCACAACTCCTGGTTCAATCCCTTGTCATTCCCCGCCTTGACTACTGTAACGTTCTGCTTGCCGGTCTCCCTGCCTCCACTATCCAACCACTTCAACTCATTCAAAATGCTGCAGCCCGTCTGATTTTCAATCAAAACAAATTTTCCCATGTCACCCCCCTCTTCCGTCAGCTACACTGGCTTCCCATCCTGGCTCGCATTAAATTCAAGACCCTGGTTTTAGCCTACAAAGCAGTCTATCAAACAGCCCCTCCATATTTACAGCCACTGGTCAGTTTCCAAACCTCCTACCGCTCCCTCCGCCCCTCCACTAGTGCAGGACGTCTCGCCCCTCCCTCCCTGCGCGGCCCTACAGGTGGCGCACGAACAAGACTTTTTTCAGTTCTCGCCCCGACATGGTGGAATGAGCTACCCCCTGCAGCTAGAATGGCCACATCCTTGCCCATATTTAAAAGAAAACTAAAAACTCATCTATTCACCATCCATTTTCCTATCTCTCCCTCTGCTGTTCATACACTGTAATAATCTGCACTCTTGATCATTTTTATCTATGCATATTTTTATCATGATCACATATTGTCTGTTTTAATCTATTTCCATTATTCTGCTATGTTTAATTGTGTGATGTATTTTAATCTGTTGTACGTCGCTTTGGATAAAAGCGTCTGCTAAATGACAATAAAAAAAAAAAAAAAAAAAAACTGTAACGTTAGAGCTAGTCTATACATTCAGGCGGTGTCTCGTCATAGACGTGCGTGTGGTCATTGGGTCATTAGCTTGTACAGCTCTGCTCACCCTCTCTGGGGTGGGCGGAGCTGTACAACCCAGCTGTGGGGTCTCGGTGGCGCCACACGGTGGACACAGAGAAACTCACTTCGGGGACCAGGAATCCCCCCTTGATGTTCTTGCCGAGCGGCATGGCCAGGAGCCACAGGATGAGACAGTCATGGGGGAGGATGGCTTTAATCTGCCCAAAGAACTTGTTGAGGTTCTCTGTGTACTCTGGCTGACACTCAGGGCCGTACCTGCAATATAAGACAGAGGATCAAGACACTGCACCTAAAAGAACATCTTTATCTCTCTCTCTCTCTCTCTCTCTCAAAAAATAACTTTACCACTGTTCCTTCAGAAGTTGTAGTCGTCATAGACTGTGTTGCATAGTTGATTGCTCTATTGCTGACAAAAATGTGTTATTGTAAGTCGCTTTGGATAAAAGCGTCTGCCAAATGACAAATGTTTGTAAATGGGCAAAAATGGCCAATTAGTGGCCAGAATGCCTCCACACAGGTTCAGCACCATGGAGAGCTCCAGAGTGGAGCAGCACACAGGTGAGGGCAGTTTGAATCAGCCAGTGAAGTGCACGATGAAAACCCTCCGGGGAGAGAGAGGAGAGGCTGCATGCCAACTCTGTGAGCGAGGCCTAAATTTACATCTGGCTGTTACATGGTTTTACATCTGGCTGTTACATGGTTTTACATCTGGCTGTTACGTGGTTTTTGGTCTGGCTGTTACATGGTTTTTGGTCTGGCTGTTACGTGGTTTTTGGTCTGGCTGTTACGCCCAAAACACACACAGACCTTACACACACAACACCGGGGTGGAGACCCACCAAACTAGACTAAAGGCCTAGTGGCCTGATAATCTAGTAGTATATATTTGCAATGCTCTGGTGGACCACCAGGCAGAGCTCCGCTGGCCTAGATGAACCAGTGCCTACTGCCTAATGATGATGGTAATGATGCCCAGAGTTCAGGTTGCTGTGACAACATTACCTGGAGATATCCCAGGCACAGGAGTTGACGATGAGCACGTCAGGCTGGAGCCCGTGGCGGAAGTCATCCAGGACGCTCTCCATGTAGGGCGAGTAGATTCTGGTCAGGAAGTAGAAGCGCAGCAGGTGGTGGGCGGAGCGGTACTGCCGCACCTCGCGGTACTCTGTGCCGTTGGTCATGACCCCGCATCGACCCCCTTCCACCAGGCTGTCCTGCTCGAAAGACAGCTCCCCCTGGAGGATGACAATCGCTTTTATGAAGTACCACAGAGATGACCTTATTTTTGTAGGACAAACAGAGAAGTCAGTGCACTTCCGGTTCCTTCGTCTCAAAGTCGAAATGGGATTTTTGTATGGGGGTTTTGGTTCAATGCCTGAAATAAGGTGTGTGTAGGGATGGGTATAGATTTGAATGGTACAAATCTGAACAGAAGAAAAGAAACAAAAAGCAGAAGAAAAAAAACAGGAAATGCTTCCATACTGCTCACCTGATGTAATCCAAGTCTCCACAAGTCCCGAGATGCCAAGATGACTTGAAAATATGTCACTTACATCCTGTTTTTAGCTTAAATCTGCACAAGTGGAGAGTTACCTCCACTATGTTACTGCACTAGTGGAGAGTTACCTCCACTCTGTTACTGCACTAGTGGAGAGTTCCCTCCACTCTGTTACTGCACTAGTGGAGAGTTACCTCCACTCTGTTACTGCACTAGTGGAGAGTTACCGCCACTCTGTTACTGCACTAGTGGAGAGTTACCTCCACTCTGTTACTGCACTAGTGGAGAGTTACCACTCTGTTACTGCACTAGTGGAGAGTTACATCCACTCTGTTACTGCACCAGTGGAGAGTTACCTCCACTCTGTTACTGCACCAGTGGAGAGTTACCTCGACTATGTTACTGCACTAGTGGAGAGTTACCTCCACTATGTTACTGCACTAGTGGAGAGTTACCTCCACTCTGTTACTGCACTAGTGGAGAGTTACCTCCACTCTGTTACTGCACTAGTGGAGAGTTACCTCCACTCTGTTACTGCACTAGTGGAGTTACCTCCACTATGTTACTGCACTAGTGGAGAGTTACCTCCACTATGTTACTGCACTAGTGGAGAATTACCTCCACTCTGTTACTGCACTAGTGGAGAGTTACCTCCACTCTGTTACTGCACTAGTGGAGTTACCTCCACTCTGTTACTGCACTAGTGGAGAGTTACCTCCACTCTGTTACTGCACTAGTGGAGAGTTACATCCACTCTGTTACTGCACCAGTGGAGAGTTACCTCCACTATGTTACTGCACCAGTGGAGAGTTACATCCACTCTGTTACTGCACTAGTGGAGAGTTACCTCCACTCTGTTACTGCACTAGTGGAGAGTTACCTCCACTCTGTTACTGCACTAGTGGAGAGTTACCGCCACTCTGTTACTGCACTAGTGGAGAGTTACCTCCACTCTGTTACTGCACTAGTGGAGAGTTACCTCCACTATGTTACTGCACTAGTGGAGAGTTACCTCCACTGTGTTACTGCACTAGTGGAGAGTTACCTCCACTATGTTACTGCACTAGTGGAGAGTTACCTCCACTCTGTTACTGCACTAGTGGAGAGTTACCTCCACTCTGTTACTGCACTAGTGGAGAGTTACCTCCACTCTGTTACTGCACTAGTGGAGAGTTACCTTGGTCATGAAAAGCTGTAAAAAGCTGGTGGAGAGAGTTACTTTGGTCATAAGAAGCTGGTGGAGAGTTACCTTGGTCATATGAAGCTGGTGGAGAGAGTTAACTTGGTCATATGATGCTGGTGGAGAGAGTTACCTTGGTCATATGAAGCTGGTGGAGAGAGTTACCTTGGTCAAAAAGCTGGTGGAGAAAGTTACCTTGGTCATATGAAGCTGGTGGAGAGAGTTACCTTGGTCATAAGAAGCTGGTGGAGAGAGTTACCTTGGTCATAAGAAGCTGGTGGAGAGAGTTACCTTGGTCATAAGAAGCTGGTGGAGAGAGTTACCTTGGTCATAAGAAGCTGGTGGAGAGAGTTACCTTGGTCAAAAAGCTGGTGGAGAGAGTTAACTTGGTCATATGAAGCTGGTGGAGAGAGTTACCTTGGTCATATGAAGCTGGTGGAGAGAGTTACCTTGGTCATATGAAGCTGGTGGAGGGTGTTACCTTGGTCATATGAAGCTGGTGGAGAGAGTTACCTTGGTCAAAAAGCTGGTGGAGAGAGTTAACTTGGTCATATGAAGCTGGTGGAGAGAGTTACCTTGGTCATAAGAAGCTGGTGGAGAGAGTTACCTTGGTCATAAGAAGCTGGTGGAGAGAGTTACCTTGGTCAAAAAGCTGGTGGAGAGAGTTAACTTGGTCATATGAAGCTGGTGGAGAGAGTTACCTTGGTCATAAGAAGCTGGTGGAGAGAGTTACCTTGGTCATAAGAAGCTGGTGGAGAGAGTTACCTTGGTCAAAAAGCTGGTGGAGAGAGTTAACTTGGTCATATGAAGCTGGTGGAGAGAGTTACCTTGGTCATATGAAGCTGGTGGAGAGAGTTACCTTGGTCATATGAAGCTGGTGGAGGGTGTTACCTTGGTCATATGAAGCTGGTGGAGAGAGTTACCTTGGTCATATGAAGCTGGTGGAGGGTGTTACCTTGGTCATATGAAGCTGGTGGAGAGAGTTACCTTGGTCAAAAAGCTGGTGGAGAGAGTTAACTTGGTCATATGAAGCTGGTGGAGAGAGTTACCTTGGTCATATGAAGCTGGTGGAGAGAGTTACCTTGGTCATATGAAGCTGGTGGAGGGTGTTACCTTGGTCATATGAAGCTGGTGGAGGGTGTTACCTTGGTCATATGAAGCTGGTGGAGAGAGTTACCTTGGTCATAAGAAGCTGGTAGAGAGAGTTACCTTGGTCAAAAAGCTGGTGGAGAGAGTTAACTTGGTCATATGAAGCTGGTGGAGAGAGTTACCTTGGTCTTCAGCTGAGGCAGAGTCAAGAAGCAGTCCCTCTGAAGCAGCAGAACCAGGTCTTTGTACATGGAGCGCTGCACTGAAATCAAAGAAACAACGTACACAGTTTGATGTACGTTTACTGGGATATAACTGCAATACCTGACTTAAAGCCTCGTTCAGACTGAACGACATATAACTGTACAATATCTGGAAACATATCTGTATAAGCCTTTGTTTGTTTATGATCCTGTGTGGCTTATACATACTGTACATGTACATGCCTTCATATACATATTTAAAATAGACACTTTACATGACACATATTGTATAGTAGTTACTGTACATTTCCGCAAATGTTTAAATGTACCCGTGCCCTGTTTGTTTTAACTTGTGCATACCTTTTGTCTGTGTGAAGAGTTACTTTGTGAGCTACGCAAACCGTTTTAACGTTTATTCTTCTGACTATAATGACAGTAAGAAACCGTAAGGTTTATTCTGACTATAATGACAGTAAGAAAGTGAGAAGTTCCCCTCACCTGAGCCGCCCAGCACCACCACAGACTTATTGTGCAGAAGCCTCCTGGCTTCATCTGGCATCACAAACCTCATGGCTGCAGCTGCTGCACACTCTCAGTCTGCAGGACCACTCTCAGTCTGCAGGACCACTCTCTCTCAGTCTGCAGGACCACTCTCAGTCTGCAGGACCACTCTCTCTCAGTCTGCAGGACCACTCTCTCTCTCAGTCTGCAGGACCACTCTCTCTCAGTCTGCAGGACCACTCTCTCTCTCAGTCTGCAGGACCACTCTCTCTCTCAGTCTGCAGGACCACTCTCAGTCTGCAGGACCACTCTCTCTCAGCAGGACCACTCTCAGTCTGCAGGACCACTCTCTCTCAGTCTGCAGGACCACTCTCTCTCAGTCTGCAACCTCTGCAGGGCAGGCCAAAAAATGATTGTTATTTATTTGGATCCCCATTAGTTACCGGGTTACCAGCTACTCTTCCTGGGGTTCACGTTAAGAACATAAAAGTATAGGCTATGCATACATTAATACAATTACAGCAATCATCTGACCCCCCCCCCCCAAACAACAACAACAATAACAACAACAACAACAACAACAACAACAACAACAACAACAACAACAAAACACACACACAACATTACAGTACAAACTCTCTCTCTCTCTCTCTCTCTCTAGGCCACATCTCTCTTTCTACATACACACGAGTATGGAGGGTATGAGTCACTGCATGGTCACGCCCACTGGGTGGCAGCAAGACTGATTTTGAATGCATTATTATATCAGCCTAGATAAATGACACCTGCTGCTCCAAACAACAGAGAGGAACCTGCTGAATGTTTTTGCCCCCATAGGTTTAGACGGGTTTCTCGCTCTAATATTGAGTTGACCGTCTCTGACCAAACTCTCCTCCTAGCATACATGTTGGACATGACCACTGAATAATAATAATAATAGGGTCTAATTTTTCATTTAAATAAAAGCTCAACTTTCACAGTTGGTTACTGATCGTTGTTGTCGTCCACCACGTTGTATTTTAGTGGAAGAGGGCGTGTGGGAGTAACAACATTGTCAAAGTTTGACATTTTCCTTACATGTAAATAAGTTGGATTAAATTGGCTGCTAACGTGCCCACTTCACAAAAGGTGTGAAGTCATGTTGTAAAATGTATTTATATTTAACGGCTAATAAAACATTAGATTGTCAGCTTTGGAGAGATGGGTGTGTTCCATCCTCTCCCGCGTCCCGCCTATCGATAGGCGGGAGAGGATGGAAGAGAGACCCAGGTGAACCTGCCGATCCTGTATAAACTTATACGACTCAATTTGACATGATGATCAGTCAACGTCTAAAGCAGCCCAGCCCATAAACAGCAACGTCAGGCTACTGATCCAAAACAACATAGCTTACAGTCTGTTTAGTCAATCGGTATTTAGCATCTTACCAACAACAGAGACTGTTCCTTGCCACTTGACCCGACTTGTCTTGGTTCAATTCCGCCATTGAAAGTATGGCCAAAGACGATGGGATTCAAGCAAGACGGCCCAACTTCAACTCACTTCCTGTCATTTTGGACACGGACACGCCCACTTAGGAGACTTTCAGCAGGTCGGAATCAATGGTTGACCACGCCCATTAGGAGACTCAATTGCTGCTACCATTTTAGAATTGGCGGCGCCTGCGGTGACCCATCTATATGGTATGGCAACTTTGGCAAGGGACCTCTAAAAGAAGGAAGAGTCATTACATCACCGAGGTTCTAATGCTCTATAATGTTTGGATAGTATTTATTTGAAGAGCAACAGCAAATAAACGAATGTGCACATTAGGGGAAAAAATCAGTTAGCGGCTAGCCTATTCTCTGATGTGTTCTTCGTTCATTTGGTAGCTCTTATAAGAGCTAATTTGCTAGAGGCATTTCTTCATCAAAAGTCATAGCCTACGTAGATATGTTGACTTTTAGTGTGCTTCTCCATGTATCACCCATAGGCTTCAATAGAACTGGCACCGTCTGGCCCCAAGCATAAGAACGTTGATGATGTATTGACTCTTCCTTCTTTTATAGGTTCTTTGGGGGCAGGCTTGACCTAGCAAGACCATCCAGACGTGATGTCTTGTTAGGCCACAAGGTGGCAGGCTTGCACAAGGTCCCTCAGGGGTCAATGTGAGGTCCAAGGAAATCTCCAGCAATTTGAGGAATTGTGGAATATAATCTCGCTGAAATGTCATTCAGTAGAAGGAAAGGCTGTACTGTAAGTTTGCTTTGAGAGAAAATATTGATGAAATCAGGGCATGCCTACTTAGGGCTCCTTGAGAGCCCCTGATTAAATGTTTTACATTTGTTACAAGACATAAAGTATGTGGGCAAGGCAGCACAGCGGCCGAGCTGCGAATGTGCGAGCTGCAGGGCCAGCTCGGCGAGCTGCAGGGCGGACGAGGCCGCGCAGCGGGGCAGCCTAGGAATCGAGCGCGAGATCCCTAGTTTAGTAAAAAAGTACAGCCTGAGTGAGACACACTCAAGCTGGTTTCATAGGGTCCCTTAAAAGCTGGAAAAAACCTAAAACCCAAACTGTGATTTCTTAAACAGTATAAAAGATAAATTAAAGCTGAATTAATGTGATCCAGTCCTTAAAGTGAGTGGTTGGATAAAAATTCTGCTCACTCACTCTCTCTCTCACACACACACACACACACACACACACACACACACACACACACACACACACACACACACACACACACACACACACTCACTCACTCACTCACTCACTCACTCACTCACTCACTCACACTCACCCACCCACACACACACACACACACACACACACACACACACACACACACACACACACTCTTGATCAGTGATTTTTATGACAGACACTGATGATGTCATAGACATTGTGACATCATCAGTGACATCAGTCTATGATGTCATAGACATTGTGACATCATCAGTGACATCAGTCTATGATGTCATAGACATTGTGACATCATCAGTGATGCCATAAATCCTTCCCTGCAGTGGCTATAAGTAGGACCGGTGCCCAATTCTATGCACGAGTTAGACATTTAGTTGTCCATGTCACAAGCTGATAACCACCATGGACTCAGCCGAGGGTTATCACTATGAATTCGACAATGAAGAAGAGGAATGCAGCGAAGACAGCATGGAAGAGGAACCTGAGGACGACACCCTGGACTTTAGAGAGGATGGATGGGTGTTGGACGATGCCCTGGTGGCCGGTGGGGATCGATATGTGTGCAGTGACACTGGTGGAAGTGAAGTTCTGACTGCCGACCAGATCCATCAGCATATGGTGGAGTGTATCACGGAGGTCAATGAGGTCATCCAGATTGAAGATGATAGCCTAGCTGTTAGCAGTGTCAGCACAGCAGAGCAGCAGCAGCAACAGAACCCCGCAACAATAACACGCATTCTTCTCAGTCACTTCAACTGGGATAAAGCGAAGCTCCTGGAAAGGTATTTTGACGGTAACCTAGACGCGCTTTTCTCCGAGTGTCACGTCATCAAGCCCAGTAAGAAATCTCGGACCTGTCCTCCAATCAACACACGATCCTCTGCACAGGACACGGCATGTCAGATCTGCTATCTAAACTACCCCAATTCTCACTTCACGTGCATGGGATGTGGACACAAGTTCTGCATGCAGTGTTGGGAAGATTATCTGACCACGAAAATCATCGAAGGAATGGGACAGACCATTTCTTGTCCCGCTCATAGTTGTGACATTTTGCTCGACGACAACACCGTCATGCGCCTCATAACGGATTCAAAAGTCAAGTTAAAGTACCAGCATTTGATTACGAATAGCTTCGTGGAGTGCAATCCGCTGTTAAAGTGGTGCCCCGCGCCCGACTGCCATCACGTGGTCAAAGTCCGCGATCCAGAGCCCAAGCCCGTGAGGTGCAAGTGTGGCCGCGAGTTCTGCTTCCACTGCGGCGAGAACGGCCACAATCCCGTCAAGTGCGAGTGGCTGAGGAAGTGGATCAAGAAATGCGACGACGACAGCGAAACGTACAACTGGATCGCGGCAAATACCAAGGAGTGTCCAAAATGCCACGTGCCCATTGAGAAAAATGGCGGCTGCAATCACATGGTTTGTTGGAAGATATGCTGCAGAGCGGAGTTCTGTTGGATCTGCCTGGGCGCGTGGAAAAAATGCGGCAGCTACAAGTGCAATCGCTACAAGAATGACGCCACGGACGCCATAGTCAGTGGCTCCAGGGCCGCCTTGGAGAGGTACATCTTCTACTGCAACCGCTACCAGAACCACATGCAGAGCCTGTGCTTTGAGCACAAGCTCTACGCTCAGGTCCAGCAGAAGGTGGAGGAGTCCACGGTCGACGTGCAGTTTCTGACGAAGGCCGTGGACGTGCTGTGCAAGTGCCGCTCCACCCTCATGTTCACCTACGTCTTTGCCTTCTACCTCAAGAAGAACAACCAGTCCATCATATTTGAGGACAACCAGGCAGACCTGGAAAATGCCACCGAGGTGCTGTCTGGCTACCTGGAGCGGGACATCTGCCAGGGCTTCAAGCAGAAAGTGGAGGATAAGTCCAGATACTGCGAGAGCAGGCGGAGAGTGCTGCTCCAGCATGTGCATGAAGGCTATGAGAAGGAGCTGTGGGAGTACAATGAGGACTGAGCACACGTCCCTATGCAACAGACTCCTGAGTAGAGCTGCGGTAGCCAACACGAGAGCTGTGGTAGCCAACACCGTGCCCGTGGACTTTGTGGCCAGAGCTCTGGTAGCCCGTGGACTACGTTCTAAAAATAGATCCCCTCCTCCCCCCCCCCCCCCCCCCCATAATAACACTTGCATGTAGAAAATAACTAGTTTAACATTGAGGGTTGTTGTACGTTTCAGTTGTCACCTTTACAGACACGTGTTTGTTTACAGATGTTCTCTTTTGAAAGACCCAAAAAAGTCTAGCAATTTTAACGTTAATGTTCAAAATTGTGATAAATGTGATATTGTTTCAATTTCAAATGTTGAAACGGATTAATTGTTAAGATTAACAGAGAAATCATTAAACTTGCACTTTGAGATGTATCTGTGTTTTAGAATCAGAATCAGAATTATTTTACTCGGCCATAGTATTTTTGCACATACACGGAAAATGTCTTGGTGTAGTAGAAGGTGCACACATTACATGAGATATAAACCACTCAGTACAATACAAAGAAAAATACAATAACACAATAAATATGCATAAGTGTAAACATTATACAAGATATGGACAGAGTATCTACAGGCAAATGTGGCAGAGTACAAATGTATCAAGGCAAAGGGACAGCATTGTATTGTGCATGTTTAACTGCCAAGGGAGGTGGGAGGTGCAACATCAGTGCAGGAGCACATTGCATGGTGTCTGTTTGTGTGTGTGTGTGTGAGAGTAACAGAGTCGGGGGGGGGGGGGTTGGAAGTCTCAGAGTCAATGCCATGTGGGGCAGGGTGCTTGTTTGTGAGCCGACTCGTCCCCATCAGTTATTCATCCAATGAGGGTTGTATTGTCTGCAAACTTCAGGAGTTTGACAGAAGGGTGTAGCTGCAAGGTGCTCCTATGATCACTTGGTAAAACATTAATAATAATGATTGTGAGGAATCAGAACAGTAATTGGTGAACATAGCTGAGTCTCCTGTGACCGATTAAATGCATAATATTCATTATTTAAAGGTAAACCGAGCAATTGTATATTATTCTGGAAGATTATATCAGAGGTAGCCCTCCACATCTCTATCCAGCTCTCAGTCTCAAAAAGCCTTGTGACACCTGGCCAGAGCAAGGTCAGGTGGTGGCCAGCCAGTGGTGACTGACACTATCCTAGACTGAATTGTGGTGGCCAGTGGTGACTGATGCGGTCATAGACTGAATTGTGATGTCATAAATCACTGATGATAATATAGACATTGTGACATCATCAATGATGTCATAGACTGAATCACATGCATTGTGACATCACCGGTGATGTCATAGACTGAATTGTGATAAATCCCTTCATTGGGCACAACTGAGAAGGGGAAAAAAAGAAGAACTGAGAAGGAAGAAGGCTATTGAGAGGTCAGGAAGGCGGTAATAATGGACAGAGTAGGGAATCAGTGGATGGATAAATCCAGAAGGGGATGCCCTTGCAGACACCCGGACATAAAAGTTGCACCCTGGAATAAAAGTTAGGAGAAAAAAGTTAAAAGAGTATCATGCTTGTAGTGGCTATTTGTCCTTTGTTAAACAATAAAAAATAAAGAAAAAAAACTAAACATGTTCAAAATCAAAGCCACTGGCACCAGGAATGAATCATATCTTACGCAGGGAAAACTAAGTCAATTGTCCAGGCAGGCATAGCGTTTCTGTTGATTTATTCACCATTTTCCAAGCAAACAGACAAACAAAAGATTGCCGCCTCTCTTGCCCTGGTAAAAAACCATAAACCCCTCCCGGTGCCTTGACTGAGTCTACCTGTATGCCCATATAAGTAAGTTCACCTGCGTGCACCCCAGCTGCCAGCACCTTCAAAATAAAAGCTTAATAAGTGCTCAAATTAACCAAATAATTATACTAATACTAATCAACCCAATTTAGCAATATTATTCTACAAAACTAAATAACAAAATAAATGTTTATTATTAAATACCACCAAAACAACCAATAGCTCCAACAATGCTGAACCCAAATTCGTGTTCCCATAAACTTTTGTTAACCACAGACCTTATTTTATGCATTTAAATGAAATCCCCATTCTAAAACCCCATAGACTTTTCCACTGAAGAACCAAATGGCGGCCATTTCTAGATAACGCCTACAAAAATACGCATTTCAAGTGAATCAGCTTTATAAGGTGAATCAATAAAAAAAAAGTTAGTTTTAGCGAGATATAAGGAATGATTAATTTGCTCTCCTTTGGAAAGACTTTGGCCTTCAGACTGCATTACTGAGACTCATTCAGATTCACTCTTCTCTTCCCTTTTGAACAGCATCAAACTCATTCAGATTCACTCTGCTCTTCCCTTTTGAACAGCATCAAACTCATTCAGATTCACTCTGCTCTTCCCTTTTAAACAGCATCAAACTCATTCAGATTCACTCTGCTCTTCCCTTTTAAACAGCATCAAACTCATTCAGATTCACTCTGCTCTTCCCTTTTAAACAGCATCAAACTCATTCAGATTCACGCTGCTCTTCCCTTTTGAACAGTATCAAACTCATTCAGATTCACTCTGCTCTTCCCTTTTAAACAGCATCAAACTCATTCAGATTCACGCTGCTCTTCCCTTTTGAACAGCATCAAACTCATTCAGATTCACTCTGCTCTTCCCTTTTGAACAGCATCAAACTCATTCAGATTCACTCTGCTCTTCCCTTTTAAACAGCATCAAACTCATTCAGATTCACTCTGCTCTTCCCTTTTGAACAGCATCAAACTCTTTCAGATTCACTCTGCTCTTCCCTTTTAAACAGCATCAAACTCATTCAGATTCACTCTGCTCTTTCCTTTTGAACAGCATCAAACTCATTCAGATTCACTCTGCTCTTCCCTTTTAAACAGCATCAAACTCATTCAGATTCACTCTGCTTTCCTTTTGAACAGCATCAAACTCATTCAGATTCACTCTGCTCTTTCCTTTTGAACAGCATCAAACTCATTCAGATTCACTCTGCTTTCCTTTTGAACAGCATCAAACTCATTCAGATTCACTCTGCTTTCCTTTTGAACAGCATCAAACTCATTCAGATTCACGCTGCTCTTTCCTTTTGAACAGCATCAAACTCTTTCAGATTCACGCTGCTCTTTCCTTTTGAACAGCATCAAACTCATTCAGATTCACTCTGCTCTTCCCTTTTAAACAGCATCAAACTCATTCAGATTCACTCTGCTCTTTCCTTTTAAACAGCATCAAACTCTTTCAGATTCACTCTGCTCTTCCCTTTTGAACAGCATCAAACAGGGAAAGGCTGTTGCCCATCACATCAAGTCTCATGTAAATGCCCTTCAGCCAATCATGTAAGCACTTCCAGTTCCATAGTGTGCTTTAGAAAATAAGTAGGGATGCACGATATTAGATTTTTTTCTGATATCCGATATGCCAATATTTTCCAACTCTTTCAGCCAATTGCCGATACAAATATCTGCGCAATTGGCCCCCATCTAATTTCAGAGAACACTACCAAGTCTCTCCTGTAGTGTGGAATGAACACATTATTATTCCTCCTCTTTATGGTGATGGCCCACTGGCAGATGCAGACATAAATACAGTGCTTTTCAAAATGGACACATTCACTGAGCAAAATAACAGAACTACTTCAACTTAGGACGGTTATGGAAATCAGGCCATATTTTATTTATGTGACATTTTCTGTCAAACAAAACCGTAAGATTCATCCTAAACACGTTTGGATGATGCTCTCCCTGAGACAATCCTGACAATAGCCACAACAACCAGGGACAATTTGACCTATTTCACAAGTTGCAAAACAAATCAAATGTAATCGGTGTCCAGAATCAAGCATTTGGGTAGAATTAAAGCGGCATTTTATTGGCCTGTCAGATCGGCAGAAATGTTAAGTTTCAGGCTGATGCGGATATTTCATTTTAAGACCTTTATCGGCCCAGCCGATACCGATTACATGCCCATACCATTGTGCATCCCCACATATACAAGTAATGTAAGCACAAGTAAGGATGCAAGGATCAAAGAAAGGACGAAACCCTGCGTCAGTTTTGTAAAAATGTTTTTATGTTCAAAGTTCATAATGCACAGTCAGCAAAAAACACATTCAAATCAACATGAGAGAGCGAGCGGCGGGCGGTGTGTCCTGCAGGCCTCGAGCGTCCGTCAAGTCCTCCGCCATGTAAACAGTGTTTGAAAAGAAGCTGCGGACTGACTGTTTCCTCAGCCTGCTGATAGGCTACTGTACCTCCAGGGGCCGGATTCACAAAAACCTCAAGAAAAACTAGAACGGCCGCACTGCGGATATATGCCTCCGCCAACAAGTGAGCAGTCGACATCCATGTCTGTCCAGACTTTGACGTTTGAGCCAAATGTGAAGAAATTCCGTCAAGGCGTTACTGAAGTATGGCTTTACCGAGCTTGAAAATGGCGTTCGTGAGGTCACCGTGGCCTTAACCTTTGACCACCAAAATGTAATCAGTTCATCCTTGAGTCAAGTGGACGTTTGAGGCAAATTTGATGAAATTCCGTCAAGGTGTTGCAGAGATATCGCGTTAACGAACATGAAACGAGCATTCGTGAGGTCACAGTGACCTTGAACTTTAAGGTTTGACCACCAAAAACCTAATCAGTTCACCCTTGAGTCCAAGTGGACGTTTGAGGCAAATTTGAAGAAATTCCATCAAGGCATTCCTGAGATATCGCGTTAACGAACATCGGACGGACGCCCGGCTATCGCCAGGAGAGGCATACAAATCTTCTCAAGTGCCTTTTTTCCTTAACTTTAGTCTGCTCTTCTCACAAACAGTTATTATATATTTTCTCAACTTTCTTATGTTTCTTCTGAAGAAAACATTTATGAATAAATGGTATTAGAAATATGCATGCTTCGCGTGCTCATTTCTAGAGTGGAGACTCTGGAGATTATTTTTTTGGGTGTGACCGAATTCATGCCCAAATTCAGTACTGCACGGGCGTCTCAGAGCACACAGTCGATCAACGGTTCTTGAGATAAACAATTTTTTTTGTGTTGCCAGTAGATGGCACTATGACTAGGTGCGGGTCTGAAATTCAGCACCGCACTCCGTCGGGTTCCCGGCAGCGCACTCCCCAAGTTTGAAGTCGATCGGATGACGGTTCTCGAGACACATTTTAAACAAATAGGTTATAATGTAGTTCTGTTCAAAATCTTCATAGGTTCCCCTACACCTAACATTAAGATGAACATGTATTGTAAAGCTTTATTTGGTGTAGGGCCAAGTAGGCCTCTGTCTCATGTCTGTTGAAAATAAGCTAGTACATTTTACACTTACCAACAGCAGCCACTGTTTACATCTTTGCCCTAGTTGCCCTCAATAGGTTTTCCATCAATTGTTTTGTAGATGGGAGCACTTTGAGTGGCCTCCTTGAAGTGTTTTCTGAAAATCATGTTAAAAAAATGCATTTACGCTTCAAAAATCATAAAAGTGGTTCTCATTTGTGAAGGTTATCTTGCTGAACACAAACTTTGCTGTTTCATAAACATTTGTTAACCACAGACCTTATTTCATGCATTTGTTAAAATCCTCGTACAAAAATCCCATTGACTTTTAGAAGTAGGAACCAGAAGTGCTAACATCCAGGTCATCCGGACTTATTCCTGTGGGACTCTATTTTGATAAGTTCTTAAGTAGGAAAATTAAAGAAATTCATAAAAAAATTAGACTGTTACTAAGAAAACATTGAGGAATTGCACTTAAAAGCCTTGTTAAGAACTTCCTAAAATTTCCTCTTATGTAATTTCTTAAGATCTATCTTAAGAACACATTGGTGAATCCGGCCCAAGAATTGTATTTTAGACATTCCTTTCTGTAACGCAATAAATTATAAAGTTAAAAAACTATTATTAGAACGTTGTTCAAGCGTTCAGGACACACCCCGGGACGGGACGGTATGAAGAGTCCTCTTTGGCACATAACACATAAATCATAAAACTGAACATAAAAAAGGAACCTGTAAACAAAACAACAATCGTTATTTTTTTTAATACACTCAGGGGCGAATTCACAAAGAATGGATTGCGGCCGCTAATAGCACCATGAATTACGTATCAATTGCAACCGCTATTTTGCTCCGTCTCAAGGACCGATTCACAAAAGATATTGCGCTAAATGGATAATGATATGCAAGCGCAAACATGCCCACGTTTTCCTGCTGAGTGCAATTTGCCTCTGTTTTGTGTCTGATTGAAATGATCAATGTGGCCAAGTATAATTTCTTCCACTGAGCAACTGAGCACCAAATTCCATGTAATTTCACGCATAGTAAGATTACATAGCCTACCTTTAGAGTAACAGTGATGAAACATAGAGCACCTGGATGTGAAACGTGATATATTCTGATAACCTGAACGATTAATTGTGCAATATTGTACTTGTGTACTTCCACGAGAGAGCGGTGCGTAAAGCACGTCGCCAAAATGATGTAACACACAGCTCATTAAATATCTACAAATATTATCTATACTGGTTATGTTATATGGTTATATGGCCTGCTTTGTTTTTAAGTGTCTCCATGGTCTTGCCCCAGCCCCTCTGGGAGAGTTTTTTAAGCAGAGGTCCGTGGAGGGCATGACCACCGGGGCGTGTCAAAGAGGAGACTGTGAGTTAGGCCACAGACGCACCGCATTCGTCCTGTCCATTGTGGGCGGAAAGGTCTGGAACGGTCTCCCGGCCGCAGTAAGGGAATGCCCCACATACCCTACCTTTAAAGTCAAACTCAAGGAATGGCTCAAAACGAAACAACACTGCACCCATAATCAGTAGCCTTCTCTTGGACATTTAATCTTTTTATCATCTTATTATTGTATCTGTTTATCTTGTCTGTGTGTATTGCTTTTATCCTGTGTATGTATTGTTATCCCTTGTGTATGTATTGTTATCCCTTGTGCATTTTTATTATATTGCTTTTTTTATTCCCGTATACTGTATTTATCTTGTAGTTTTTAGTTGTCTATGTCCCGAGGACTGCGGGTGAAAATTAGCTTCGGCTAATCCCGGCACATTTACCGTTGTCACGTATGGATGATTCTGTATGTCTAAAACTGTCCTATTAACTCATTGAGTGCCATGGACGTCCTTCGACGTCCAATTAAATAGTGACGTAGAGTGCCACGGACGTCCTTCGACGTCCAATGCGTTTTTTGACGGTGGGACGTCGATCAAAGCCTTCCGCAGCTCCTGTACAACTATAGTAGCTATTGGAGGTCTATAACCTATTTTACAGAACCCTTAGGTGGCGACAGTGCTCTCCACATAACAGAAAGGCAAGGAAAAAACAAAGAAGAAGTCGTTATGGAAACGGAAATCGCATCGCATCCGTATGCATCGATATGCTGAAGCACGTTACTGCAGCTGTGCCTGCAGCAGCCAATCTGCTCCCACAATTGAGCCGCTCCGTGTCGGTTGCGACAGCACATCCGCACATCCACACCGTGGAGTTGTTATTATTCTCAACTGGAAGCATCGTTGCCGGTGACAAACACACGCGGAACGCTGTAAAAAAACGGGATGTTGCGCACCCTTCACTGTGCGCACAGCAAACTCAGCAGAGAGCCACCACAGACAGGAGGTGTGCAGGCGAGGCGAGGCGGGGCGGGGGGGGGGGGGGGGGGCACGCAGAGCAGCACGCAACGGCCAGACAGACCCAGGCAGCAGGACAGGATTGACAAACGCAAGCCAGAATATCCGATGCCCACCAGCAGCAAATCAAGACCAGCAAGAAGCTGCAACCAGCAGTGCACGCAGGGGCCAGCGCTGCTGCTTGTAGCTAAAAATATTATTCTGCCAAACAAAATTCCCTGGCCTAAACTGTTTTATTGAAGGAAATTATTTTTGAGGTGTGACTACATTAGAAAAGATTAGCTTCAGAGTCAGTGATGTGCTTGAAATGTTTAATTTCACAAAAGGCCAATTATCTCAGCTTCTAGGAAAAAATTACTGTTTTTGGATGAATCAAGCTATCTTCTCCGGCTCATAACTAAAGAACGGAAAATGGGATCAATAAACTTTTTTTTGCAGATGATAGAATAGAGTCTCATCGTTCTTTGTGTGTGTTCAGTGTTTACATAGTAATATCACACAATATTCTGTGGGCCTCGAGAAATCACTGAAAACGCTCTGAAACTCTGGCACTGGGAGCGTCCGTTCTCCAAAAGTGGCTGGCACTCAATGAGTTAATGTGCACTGTCCTGTCTAAATAAACAATAAAGTAAGTAAAGTAAGTATGTCCTATGATTTAACACTATATACAGTGGCCAGTGGTAACCAAACTTTTTTCTGGGCACCAATTAAAAACAAAACAAACAAACAATCAAATACTTTATAAATTAGGCCAAATAAATACATTTAGGTGGAGTCTAATTTTTTTCCTTTTTCTCATCAATAAAACAATATAGACATTTTAATTAAAAGACTGGAAGAAATTCTGTAAATGTATTTGGCAACCTAAATAAAATCTCCTGTGACCCACCTGTGGGAAACACTGTTATACGCTGGAGGAAACGTGAGCTGAGCGACGCATAAAAAACACATTAAAAGGATTCATGCGGTAAATTCACGATGATCGAAAGAGCCGGTCATATTTTCCTTTAAATACCTAACAGTTCCTTATTTGATCATTTGATTGCTCAGTTATTTGTGCCCTTTTGTTGCGCAAGCACGTTTGGCAATGTGCCAATGTGCCTGCACTAATTAATATGCGGAATGGCTGTGCCTCTGTTTCCCCGTGTATATTGTATTTCAGAAATTCACACACAGCTCAGTGAAAGATAACGCAGTCTATTGGTCTTTGCTTGGCTGCAGAAAGCAGTGTCCGCAAAAGCCACACAATCCTTGAGTGAATTCACCCCAGAGTGTGTAAACAAGATTGACAAAAACCTTAATAGGAAAAAAAAAAAAAAAAAAAAAAACGTTTTGGCAAATGTGGCCGTGCCCCCAGCGATAACGCTTGTCTCAGTTTGCAGAAGGCCTCCGTGCAAAACCGCGTCATTGTGGTTAATGGTAGCGCACTGGGGTGGGGGGAGGGGATTGGACGATCATGTTAGGAAAGGAAGGGAGGGGATTGGGGGGGCTGGGGGCTAGGTTTCATTTTAAAGAAGCGAACTGTTCCAGAGTCCCAGAGTCTCTCCGCTGTTGTGTCTCTGCTTTTCAACCGTGTTCCCGGTCCCCCGTCCCTCTCGCGGGACAGCTCTCTCATTGGCCGGCCTTCCCCCACAAGGTCTCTTTAGTGCAAATAGGCTGTCAGCCGCTGCCTCCGCGGAGGGGAGGGGAGGGGGTGTGGGTGGGTGGGGGCGGCGACAAGGTCATTTTGGTAACGGCGGCGAGGCTGTGTTTGGTTTGGCTCCCGGGACCGGTCTGTGAAAAGGGAAGGACAAAAACGAGAAAACAGAAGTGAGAGTAGTTTCCACATGCTGATATTGGCACTTTTTATTTCGAATCAGATGTGGTTCAATCAAGTCCATTGTGGTCCACCTCCAGGGTTGGGGAGTACCGGAATATTACCGGAATACTCACCTGATCTGACTTTTTAAAATATCCAAAACGTCCATTTTCAGTGACCTAAAACATGCGTGTGGACAGGAGGCCAAAACGCATAGAAAAAGCTATGATTTCAATACCCTAGAGCAGGGGTTCCCAAACTTTTCTGAGCAAGTACCACTATGTACCAAACCAAATTTCCCAGGGACCACTTCCACTGCATATACGAATAACAAATAACAATATATATAAGGCTAATAATATAATAATAATGTAAGGCTACTAGCTGGTTCAAAATGGACACACACACACAGACACTCACACACACACACCTGCCAACATTAGGCTGTGAAAAAGAGGACCCCTTTGAAAAAGTTTTTTTCCCTCGCCAAAATTTAGCCTAACTTTGTAGTGTTATTTAGCTACCTTCCTGACAAGCTAGCATGACATGGTTGGTACAAATCGATTCCTTAAGTTTTCTAGTTTAATATGATACCAGAAACTTCACTCTGGCTTTAAAACTGAGCCTGCTGCAGCCTCTGAAAGTAAATGTTCAAAATTGTGATGTTTCCCAAATATCGCGATATTTCCAAAAATCGGCCCAATCCGGCAACTGCTCAGGGTTAATGTGTATGTAAAAACTGTTTGTAATTTTTTTTTTTGGCAATTCTCTGGCGGACCACCAGGTGGACCACAGTTTGGGAACCAATGCCCTAGAGCAGGGGTTCCCAACCTTTTTTGTGCCAAGGACCGGTAGATAGATGGGGAAATAAGTCGCGGACCGGTTGTCAATTTGAATACTAATAATAATTTTTATTTTTTTTATTTTTTTTAATAAACATAGGCTATACTATTATAGGCTGTGTGGTAGTTGAAACATAGTTTCAAGTTGACGTTTATTTATGTTTGTAGTTTGTAAAAAAAGTTTGTAAAAAAAAGAAAAAAAAAGAAAGAAATTGGACCGGGCTCGCGGCCCTGTACCAAATGCGTTGTGGCCCGGTACCGGTCCACGGCCCGGTGGTCGGGGACCACTGCCCTAGAGTACCCTAGCTAGAAGAACCCTACCCAAGTATTTGAGAGTACATTGTGTCTGTGCATGCTTGTCTCTGCACATGTTGGCCAACCTGAGTGCTCTGAGAGGGGCGATGGCTGAGACTTTGCCCACAGGTTTGAGTCCGGTGGCTGGAGGCATCATGACCAGCAGGCGGCCCGTGGAGGGTTTGGAGAGCGGGGGGACCAGCAGGCCCGTGGAGGGTTTGGAGAGCGGGGGCCGGGCAGGGCTCACCGTAGGCAGGGCCCCTCTGGCCGGGCTGAGGGGCAGCGGCCTCTGGGGAGCGAAGGGGGAGGGTCTGGGCTGCAGCTCCGACACCAGCTAAACACACACACACAGACATGGGAGGACAATTGATTATAGGACATTAAAATGCAACTGGATGCATTGCTGAGCCTTCCCACTCCAGTGAGAACCACTTCTCATCCTATGCCATAGAGTCTGCTTAGAAAACTCCAAGAGAGAAAGCTATAGCATACAGTATGATGCAATGAATGAATGATAACTCGCCTTTGGAAGAATATAACATTACAAAATAAGAAATAGAGTGAAAGAGTTGCAATTGGTGCCTCCCGAGTAGATTTATTTGAACGTTTCATTTATTATCATGTTTTATTCTTACATTTTTACCCGAGTCGAATTCCTTGTATGTGTACATTCTGATTCTGATTTGTCAAATTTTCCCTTTTCTCTCAAGCACCCCCTGTAGTATCTCCAGGTACCACTAGGGGTACGCCTACCCCAGTTTGGGAACCACTGTCTATGTCATAGACTGAAAACCCTTTGCCTGGCTGCCCAGACCACTCCAGAAGATGTAGCCGCTTTGACTGCTTCTGGTCTGCCATCAATGAATAACCAATCAGCACCGAGGAGGGGGACTGATGATTCCGTCTGATATCATCAGAAAACTCTCACATCAGCCTATAAAAATCCCCTCTATCTTTCCTTAGCTCTTATTCTACCAAGGACTTGCAGGGACAACTCACAATTGAGGCTGCCATATTGACTCGCATATTGACTCCAAAAACAAACATTCAGTTGGTGAGGGAAAGTGCTTACCACTCATTACCATTTTATCAAATAATGCACTTTACCTACTGAGTACCAATTAAAAAGCCCGTTAAAGGTTGTGCTGTCAGTTTACTGAAGGGGAAGTTTGAGTTGCCAGGCACGGACTGGCTCAGATTCCTACAAATCAGAAACTATGTTAGATCCAAGATTCAGGCCTTTGAAGCGCTCCCAAATGAACATGCTCTTTTTGATGTTTTGCTGAGCCCTCCTCACTCCAAGCACCTCATCTCTAGATTTGTGTGTCTATTTGATGATTGTACCATGGCCTCTACTGAGAGGATTAGAGAGGCATGGCAGGAAGAACTTGGTACTGAATTATCTGCCATTATATGGGAAAGGAGCCTGTCGGTTGTACAACTCTGCTCAGTTAATAGCAGACATCAGCTGATTCAATTTAAAGTCGCTCACCGTCTCCACTACTCTAAGCAGAAATTACACAAGATTTATCCTACTATCTCACCACTGTGTGAAAGGTGTCAAGTGTCGGAGGGCACACTGTCTCATGCCTTCTGGTTCTGCCCTTCACTGACGGGATTCTGGGCCAGAATATTTGACTGGTACTCTAAGGCCTACGGGGTGGCCCTTCAGCCGGAGGCAGAACTCGCCATCTTCGGCTGCTCAGAGTCCTCTCTGAATTTTCCTACAGCTGTGCAACAATCTCTGACACTGGGGACAACTGTTGCCAAAAAACAAATTCTGAAGGAATGGAAATCTCCCTCTCCACCCTCTTTCCAATTGTGGTTGACGGACATGACCTCTGTTATACGCATGGAGAGACTTAGGTTCCTGAGAACCAATACAATTAGAAAGTTTGTGACTATCTGGGACCCGTTTTTGGTCTACCTTAACGAGGCTAGGGGTGACGGGTGACTCGCCCGGCTGGCTTCCCATGGACCCCTTGGGTGGAATCCCGAGTATACCGTTTACAAGAACATAAGCACCTTAGGTAGCTGGCGGCACCACTTTGTAATGTTGATTATATTGTTTTGTTTTGTTTTGTTTTTTCTTTCTTTCCTCTGTGTCTGAGCCTGTTTGTCTGTTTTGTCTTGTTTGTGTTCTATAAAAATTTAAAATATGAAAATAAAATATTAAAAAAAAAAAAAAAAAAAAAAGGTTGTGCTGTCAGGATGGACCCGGGTAACATTTCGTTGTTTGCCCACTGATAAAGAGAGACACGGGAGCAATTTATAAATGTCCCATTATCTTACCTGCCCCAGTGATCAGGAACAACTTTTGAATTAAAGATGAAGAAGTTTTAGAAAGTCGGGGTGTAAATAAGATCTAATGGATCTGTATGAGTTTATCTGCACATTATGGCCGGGAGGAAAAGTCAATCCCGTTACAGAAAGTCAGTGAGAACCATGATTGGGCGTCGGCCGTGTCTGCGCTGTCGGTGAGCATATGTCGCTCTAGTATTTGCGGTGTGTCTCGCACACTGACCTAAAAAAAATATGGACAAAGCTATTCCATTCATGTTGGTCATGTTGGAGTTGATTTGTTGGCCGTTACCATCTTGATTTTTCGTCAGCAGAGTGGGAGGGTTGAGTCCTTCCGCAGCTCACGTGAGACGGGGGTTTTCCCAGAGCCGCAGCTCCGCCTGCTATTGGTCTGTGATCGGCAAGCTGCGCGATCACTGGACAGGGGATCTGTCAATCACCCCCTTTTCTATCGGGTGAGTTATATAAAAAATGACCCCCCTACAGTTGTCATGAAAAGGTGAAATTAGCTATATAGACCAAAACCGTGTTTTCGGCCCTAACTGGAGAGATGCTTAATTACTGTTACAAAGTGGGGCATTTTAACAGAAATGACAGGACTTCTGAGCCCTGCCTCAAGTGGCCATTCGAGGAATTACAGCTCAAACAAAGACTTCCGCATCTTCCTGGGAAAGGGGCAGAGCTTGCCCACTGGTCTCGCACCGTTGGCTCTGGTCGTCCGCTTATTCGGTTGATTCAACATGTTGAATCAGCGTAGGGCAGTCGGTGAGAGAAATCACTCTGATTGGCTGGTCAGGAGGTCGCAAAGCAGTGTGAGAGAAGAGAGGGCACACACAAAATGTTCTGCTCATTTTCCAACTTCATCTGAATACACGGATATTTTCACAATGACGCGCCTTCGGGAAAGCCCCTTGAGCCTCTTCCTTCCTTCCACGAGCAAAAGACCAGGCAAGGACTGACAACACCAGCGCCATTTGCAATTATCAGACATATTCTGGATGAAGTAGCTATATGAGGGGGCGTCCGGGTATTGTACCCACTGTACCCACCGTCCATCTGGTCTGCATTGGTCTGCATCCAGGTTGTCTCTGGAATCCCTCCAGCTAGCGTTAGGTGTCAACCCGGCGTCACATTCGGGTATTAAGACTAAACATGACCACTGCAGCACGCCTCTGAGACCAAAGTCACAAACTAAACTAACACAAAATATATTTGGCACAAACAAGGAAAAAAAATGCAACATCAGATTGAAAACCTTATCCAATCTAAAAGGCATTTGACACTTGACAGATAAGCAGAGATGAGAGTGGTTTTGGAGGAGGAATCAATAGGAAAGCAATAAGATAAAAACATGTCTCTTTCATTTATTATTTTCTCCATGCAAAAGCATCTGAAATAAATCTGCAGAGTTGGACAGAGAGTCCGGCAGTTTTCACTGATGGTTTATGTTGTATACAGTAGTTAGCATTTTCCATTACTTTACATTGACACATTTTCACCATTTGTATCCAGAGTGACAATATTGTATGGCCAGCACTCTACATGGTGCTCACATTGAGGCCATGTTTAGATGGAAACGGTCTCTGCATAAAATGGCAAACTGTTGCTGCATTCTCGCCTTTGATTTCACGTTTATACACAGCATTTGTGATAACGATTTACGTGCAGACTGAACCCGCAAAAAACTCAGAGCAGCGTCAAGTGAACCAGAATAACACGGAAACTTCTGGTTAAAACCTTCACAATAATGGCAATTAAATAAACCAATAGCTTTATTGATGGACGTTGCAATGTTTTTCTGTGTCTGATGCGAAATACACAGAACACATACAAATAAAAGTCCATTTTAACCCGTAGTGAGTCGACAGTTCTGTTTTCATTGACCCAGTCGTAAATTACTGCTTTTATTTTGAAAGTAAAAATGCCTAGCTTCCTGTATTCGGGATTGATTTAGCTTTATAGGATTCAACTTTAAATTAATTTCCCACACTATAGTGTCACAGAAGTCACTAATGGTGATCAACTGCTGCAGATTGGTTGCATTATTACAGAATAAAAACCCAGTAAAGCCCCATAAAAAAGACCTGTTTTCTTTGCAGCACTTTGGACTTGAGGAAATCGATGCTGGCCGTGAGTTGAGGCTCTTCAATTATTTAATGCGGGAGTGATTAATTAATATGCGTGAGGTTAATAGCGGGCACTCAATGCAGATTATGTGTTTTTAGCAACTTGTTATCATGTTTGTTGAATGCCAATGCGATTCACTTGTGCCATAAGGCTGTACCAGGGAGCGTCGGCGTTGCCTGAGCGAGTCTCTCAATATAAATACTTAGGTTGATATCTTGACCTAACAGCGTGAGAGTGAGACCCTTACCAGCGGAGAGCGTGTGGGGTTGAGCGGCAGGGGCTTCTTGGGCGGGGTGAGTCTCTGTGGGATGGAGGGCGATGCGGGTGGGCCGGCCGGAGGCTTGGCGGCCGGCAGCGGCGGGCGGACCACCTTCAGCTCTCTTGAGGCACCGTGGGGCGACGGCACGGGCCTCAGCGGACGCACAATGTTGACCGGCTGGGTGCCGTTGGGTGCCGGGCCCGGTCTGAGTGGGAGCACCTCTTTGCTGGTGTGAGAGAGCTGGGGTTCCAAATGGAGAGCAGAAAAACAGAAAAAACAAACGGGAAACAGTTGGTAATAATAGTCATTCCTTGCTTTCTTCATTCATCCCACCCTCTCTCCTTTCTCCTTCCTTTCCTTCACTTCTTTCCAAACAGAAACGGTTTCCTCCTACCACGAATAGAATTGACTATTACATTTTTTTTTTTTACTCAAGCCAACCAAATCTGAACCTGCGGCAACATCACTGATGATGTCACAATGTCTATGACATCATCAGTGGGGATGATTTATGACATCACTGATGACAGACAGACACGCATGTGTGCATGACGTCTTCAGTGTTATGTCATGTTATATCATAATGTTATGATGTCATGTTATGATTTTTGTTAATGTATAAGAGCATTTATTCAAATGATATGCTGTTTATAGTGGTTCAGACATAGCATTGGTGCACATTTTACATAGGCTACTGTTAACTGAGAACAGGGTGCACTGGAAACAAAATGAATGGGAATGTCATTGAACTGAGATAACATATTTGCACTGTATTTCTGACAACATAATGGCAGTTAGTCAAAGGAAAATGTACGAGGACACGCCATGAGGATACTCAACGTTCATTTATTCACCCAATTATACTATAGACATGAAGTTTACAGCAAACATTTGACAGAAATCTCACTATAACAATCCTTCAACTGAGCATGCTCACAACGCAGCACTATTCTTGTTGTAAGATTGTAATTGCTCGAGTGGCATCACTGATGACAATATCAACGAGTGCTTGAGTGACATCACTTCTGACATCACCAATTCTATCCATCCATTCTATCCAAGTGTCATATACATAATAATCAGTACTCTTTCCCTGCAGAGGCTATAAGTAGGACCAGTGAAACTTGGGCATGTTATGTCATCAGTGAGTGATGTCATTTAGATGGCAAAGCATGAGAAATAAACCCGAGACGAGCACGCAAATTCGGCATGCTTCGTGGCATAATTTGCTCTAGTAGTCCTCATCATGTATCATAAATTATTAGAAAGACGTACCAAAGATGCAATCAATGGTAGCTCAACAACGATGGATTGGGGTTTGGCAGGCAGAACATTTCTGTTGTTTTTCAGTGGAAACACCTCATTCCCATTCACCTTATTCTCATTACTCTAGTCTAGAAAAAGTGCATTGGCTCTTTCTATTTCTGAATCCTTTGTGGTGGTGAGGTGACTGAGGCCATGTCCACACGGAGACGGAAGCTATCTTTTTTTTTTTCGTTTCAGAAAAGTTTTCCATAAACATGGAAACGTTTCAAGAAATGTGTGTATCCACATGAAACCACTGAAACCGCTGTAGAATAACAGAGAAAGACAATCTCGTCAATAATGGCATACAACCTCTAGGGGCGCACAGTCTATAATGTGTATCTCACTGTAGCAGCAGCTTAAACCCTTGGCTTTGCGGGGAGGTTTGCCATGTCGATGAATAAAATGATTAAACCTACAGTATACAGGCAAATGCAGAGCTGTTCAGCAGGGCTGATGGTCTCCCTGTAGCCTACAATATAGAACGTTAACTATCGGTGACATTCCTGATATCATCCACTACCATGATCTTTAGACATGTTGCAAACACATCCCAGCGTATTGGCCGCTCCTGCACATCACAGCACAGGCTAAATGATGCAACATAAATATACATTATATAAACTCATGGCATAAATGTGTTTTTATTGGAAAAAGTCGCGTCAAGTAAGCTAGTCTTGTTGGAGTGGACACGAGCGGATATCACAGACATCACAGTGCAACCGCGTGTTCCTCAAACCTCTCACTTCCCTATTCACGTTGTATTTACGAGGGCTATATATAGGGCAAGAGAGTATGTTGGTTACACTCAGGGTTTAGATTTCATTTAATTTCATTTTGTCCAATATTAAAATATTCCAGAATTGCATGTTGTATTAAAAATAAATATAATTTCTATCTAACACGTTAAGCCTGATTTTGTTTGTGTTATTGTAAAAATGTAGCCGCCGCTAAGCCTTCTGGGAAATATCCGATGAAGGGAGGGGAGGGGTGGATGGGTAGAGTCAGCTGTGTGGAGCCCTGAGGATGTTGTAGGCTACACGCTGTTCTCCGTGTCCACTTGTTGCTGACGGTGGTAATAGAGGAGCATTATATTTTGCTGCAAGATCCCCACTGCTGTAGCACGAACGTTACTGCCATGATTGTTATTGTTGCTGGTGGAGAGAGGTGGGGCTATGGCGTCATCGTTTCAGGAAAGATGCGTATGGGTTGTAAACACGGAAATGCAAGGGTGGCGTCTTCAGATTTAATCACTCTGGGACCCGTTTTGAAAAATTAGCGTATACGGCCAGAACGTATAGTCCCAGAACGCGGTTCCATCTGGACGAAACGGCTATATGACAAAAAACTTTAGCGGATACACCTAAAGTCGTCTCCGTGTGGACATGGCCTGAGAACAGAGCAGCTGGCCGATTCTCTACTTGCACCGGTCCCTCACGTCAGCAGGGTGGCTCCGTTCCGTTCAGCTGGGCAGCAGCCACTGCTCCAGGAAGTCCCAGACCTGGGCTGGGGTCTTCATGAGCGCGGTGATGACATTGGTGGAGGTGGAGACGAAGACCAGCAGCACAGCCATGAGCGCCAGGATGACGTTGAGTTTGCCCTGCAGAGATCGTCCGTTGGCGTTCTCCACTCCCTCCAGCCGAACCACCTGCTGCAGCTGCCCCAGCTTGGTCAGCCACGACTCCACCTCCTGCATGTCTCTGGCTCTCTCGTCCGACTGGTAGGCCACTTTCCTCTCCATGATGGCCACTTCCTGTTTGAGGTTGCTCATCTCACTCTGGTGCTCTGTTAAGTTATTCAGCTTCTCTTCAAGTCGCTCATACCGATGTCTCTCTTCTTGCAGGCACTGGGTCACATAGGCGTAGTCGCTCTGCAGCTGGCTCTTCATGTCCTCGATGGCGTCCTCCATGTGCACCTGGCTGGCATTGATCTTGTGCAGGCCCTCCACCAGAGTGTCCCAGGAGCTGTGCATGTGGTGCTGCCCATCTAGGCTGGGGATCGCCATCGTCGGCCCCGACATCCCCCCTCGTCCCCCGGCCATGCCCGAATTGCTGCTCACAGTGGAGCCGGACGTGGCGTCAGAAGACGTGGCACTGGAGCCTTCTTCGTCGTTGCCATACTTGGGGTAGGAGGCCAGTGTGGCGCTCAGGGCGTGGGGTGTGTCTTCAGAGTGCCCTCCTACTCCGTCCTCTGGTGTGTTTTTCAGGTGAGCAATGTTATCTGCAGTGCACAATTTGTTGCGGATAAGACTGGCGAACTCCTTCGGCTTGGAGACCACGACTCCGCCGCCAAAACCAAACCCAAACCTGGGCTGCCGGCCCGGCCCAGTCTGTCCCAACTCCTTTTGCTTCTTGTGATAGTGCTCTAGTTTCTTGTGCAAGTGGGCGATGGTCTGCGCGGACTTCTGATTCTTCTTTCCAAACAGCTGCTTGATGCGCGAGGCCTGCTGTTTGTCCGTGTTGTCGTCTAACTTCCCGTGCTCTACGACGTTGTCATCGCGGGCCTCGTGCTCCACGCGGATCTGCTCGGTGACCTTTAGGATCTTCTTCCGCAGGTGCTCCAGAGCGGCGCGTGTCTGCTGTGGCTCTACAAACCCTGATGCATCCCCTCCCCCTCCCCCTGCCCCTGCCACAAGCCCATCCGCTGCACCTGCTCTGTCCACACCGATGGGACGGTCAGAGCCGCCATGACTGGTGGTGGGGGCTAGGCCTAGCGTCGTCATCTCACTTTTATCCAGCTTGTTTTTGATCTTAGGGGTCAGCTGCGTGGCGAGTGGCTGTGCTAACTGCATGTTATAAAAACACTGACACTATCACTTATGCATAGACTTGGTGATGTCACCGGTGCTCAATGATGTCACTCGAGAAATTGTGACATCATCGGTGATGTAATTGGTGATGGTGTCATCAGGGAGTGATTTCATTGGTGATGACGTCATCGGTGACATCATCACTCACTACATCCGTCAGGCGATCAGTGGAGGACACAAACGGAACACCACCGGCTTTGCACTGGCGTGAACTGCCAGGAATTAGAGAGGTATGTGGAGGTATGTGGCGATCTAAGGGGGCGGAAATCCAACTTTTCGTGCAGTGATAGAGCGCTCACTAATGACACTGCTCACCGAGTGACATAATAAAAAACATAAACGTTATGATATTATGACATCACAGCATTATGACATCATCAGTGATGTCATGCATCCATGTCTGTATGTCTGTCTCTCTGTCTGTGGCATGTCATACCCACTGATGATGTCAAGGGTTCCCAACATTTTACCACATGCACAGCGTGTGCATGGTCAAGAGAAGGCTTTTTGGGGTGAGTCATGCATTCGTTCATTCAGTCAGGAACGGATAGGATGTCATCAGTGATGATGTCATGAGTGATGTCCTTCCTGGTCGTGGTCTTCCTATGTCCTTCCTATGTCGTGGTCTATTGTGTCTCCATTTTGTTTTTATGGTTTTATGGTCTTTTATGGTTTTTATAGTTTTATGGTCTATTTGTGTCTGCACTTTGTTTTCATGTTTTATTTCGAGTCTTGTGTGATTTTATGACTGTTTTGTTTTTTGCTCTGCTGCAACCCAAAGTGCCCTTCTGGGACATATGAATAAACTTGAACTTGAACTTGGTTGAGGCTATATAAGTGGTGGCAGTATAAGTAGGGAAAAGAGGACAAGTGGCACATCATCCCCCCTCCCCCCACACATACTCTCTTCACTCACCCCCTTGTGGCTGCTGGCTTTGTTGATGGGCCCGACTACCTTGAGGTGAAAGGCAGGGTTCAGATGTCCGTTCTTCTCCTTCTCTGCAGATCCCTCCGCCCTGCACAGAGACAACGGGACAGAGAGACAAATAAGTCCTGCACAGAGAGAACGGGACAGAGACAGTATAGTACTGTGTGTGTGTGTGTGTGTGTGTGTATACAGTATGTGTGTATATATGTGTATGTGTGTGTGTGTGTGTGTGTGTGTGTGTGTGTGTGTGTGTGTATATATATATATACGTGTGTGTGTGTGTGTGTGTGTGTGTGTGTGTGTGTGTGTGTGTGTGTGTGTGTGTGTGTGTGTGTGTTTGTTTGTGTGTGTGTGTATATATATATATATACACACACACACACACATACTTTGAACAGGCTGTGTGCATTATTATCAATACAGTATTACAGCCCGGTGCTGAACTGCAAATGACCCCGAGCTATTGGCTGTGGAACAAAGCCAAAAGAAGAAGCAGAGGGATTTGCAGTGCAGCTGTTGTGGTTAAGAGCCTGCTTTAATCATGAGAGCGGCTCGATTCTCCTTACAGTGTACTGTAGTTAATGTAGCAATTCCTTCAGATATCTCCTCTCTGTCTCCTTAAAGCAGCAGTTAGCAGAAAGTCCTGCCTGGGCCCCATATCGCTAGTGTTGAGCCTTCCCCTCCATCTTCATCTGGAAGGTCAGGCTCTCTAAAACACTCTCTCTCCCTCTCCTCGGGTGTAAATCACTGAGAGTGTTAGAGGCACTAACTCAGCCTGTTATGAGAGGTTGACTCTGTGCTGGGATGAGGTTGTTATGAGAGGTTGTCTCTGTGCTGGGCTGAGGTTGTTATGAGAGGTTGACTCTGTGCTGGGCTGAGGTTGTTATGAGAGGTTGTCTTTGTGCTGGGATGAGGTTGTTATGAGAGGTTGTCTCTGCTGGGATGAGGTTGTTATGAGAGGTTGTCTCTGTGCTGGGATGAGGTTGTTATGAGAGGTTGACTCTGTGCTGGGATGAGGTTGTTATGAGAGGTTGTCTCTAGGCTGGGATGAGGTTGCTATGAGAGGTTGACTCTGTGCTGGGATGAGGTTGCTATGAGAGGTTGACTCTGTGCTGGGATGAGGTTGCTATGAGAGGTTGACTCTGTGCTGGGATGAGGTTGTTATGAGAGGTTGTCTCTGTGCTGGGCTGAGGTTGTTATGAGAGGTTGACTCTGTGCTGGGATGAGGTTGTTATGAGAGGTTGTCTCTGTGCTGGGATGAGGTTGTTATGAGAGGTTGACTGTTGGGATGAGGTTGTTATGAGAGGTTGTCTCTAGGCTGGGATGAGGTTGCTATGAGAGGTTGACTCTGTGCTGGGATGAGGTTGTTATGAGAGGTTGTCTCTGTGCTGGGATGAGGTTGTTATGAAAGGTTGACTCTGTGCTGGGATGAGGTTGTTATGAAAGGTTGTCTCTGTGCTGGGATGAGGTTGTTATGAGAGGTTGTCTCTGTGCTGGGCTGAGGTTGTTATGAGAGGTTGTCTCTGTGCTGGGCTGAGGTTGTTATGAGAGGTTGTCTCTGTGCTGGGCTGAGGTTGTTATGAGAGGTTGTCTCTGTGCTGGGATGAGGTTGTTATGAGAGGTTGTCTCTGTGCTGGGATGAGGTTGTTATGAGAGGTTGTCTCTGTGCTGGGATGAGGTTGTTATGAGAGGTTGAC
>NC_139628.1:49051408-49136408 GCF_964638095.1 Poromitra crassiceps | reverse complement strand
CCGCCATTTATTTTCCCATCGACATTTCGTAAAATGCTTATAAAAATAGTTTTACTGGTTCAAACCAAACGGTACAGATATATTTAGAAACAGGAGAAATCGCATAACATTTCACTCGGGCCAAAACGTAAAAAAAATGCGGGTTTGAAGAAAATATTTTTTTTACGTTTTTTTAAGTTTCGGTCCGAGTGAAATGTTCTATGGTATCTCCCGATTATAGCGTTAGCTGAACGTTTGGTTTGAACCAGTAAAACTATTTTTATAAGCATTTTACGAAATGTCGATGGGAAAATAAATGGCGGATGAAAATCTCTGGTACAGTGCTGAAGCAGGAAGTAGGCGATCACTTTGCCTCTCTATGTGGAATGTGTTATGAGCCATGCTGCTGACTGTTTGATTGCATTGTCTATTTGAATGTATTTGTTTGTTTGTTCTCGGGTCTCTTAAAACAAGGATCGATGAAAATGAAATAAGATATAAAACTATGATTGGAAGGCATTTCGTTGACCAACAAATAGTGAAAAGTGTGACCTAAATGGGTAGAAAAAAATCATTTTTCCTTTGCCACATTTGGCAATCAATGACCTCTGTGAGTTTGTAATTTACTTATAGACTGTGTCTTATATACTGTACTCTTTTTGGGGGGAGGGCGGAGTTTTATTTGTAGATTAGCATTTAACCCTTGATTAATATCTCCAGACGTCTTATGTAATTCCCCACTCCTAAATGAAGGAGAAAATGCTGCCATGCTCCAATCACACCAAGATGTCATTATCGTGATTAACATTCCTACTGACTCCATTACCACTCGGTCCACATGAAGGGCGCCCAGTTTGCAGATACTTCTCGTTCTTTTACTTCACATTCATTTCGGTTTTCGTGATTTCTGGAGATCGAAGTCCAAATCCAAGTCTAAAGGTAGATCACCAAGTCAAGTCCAAGTCTAAAGGTAGATCACCAAGTCAAGTCCAAGTCATTCATGTCAGCTCTCAAGTCTGAGGATCCTATCATCCACTTTAAAAACAAATTGCAGATAAAAAAAAATGTTTCAGACGTTTTGTTTTTAAGTCAAGTTCAGTTTTAAGTTAACTTTATTGTGTCACCCTTGACATATTTTAAAGCTGTGATGTATTTGTCTATTTGCTTTTCAATCTTTGTCAAA
Organism: Poromitra crassiceps; assembly: GCF_964638095.1. Lineage (NCBI taxonomy): Eukaryota > Metazoa > Chordata > Actinopteri > Beryciformes > Melamphaidae > Poromitra > Poromitra crassiceps. The sequence continues at coordinate 49,135,246 of NC_139628.1, read as the reverse complement.
TAAAACTAAATGATTCTAAGTCCAAGTCATGTGACTCGAGTTTCACCCAACCCCCCCCCCCCCCCCCCCCCCCCCACGTCTAGATGAGTGCTTTGACCCCAGACTCCCCTGCCTCGTATAACTTCAACGCTTCTCTAACTAAAATCCCAAGTAGAAAGTTGTTCAGAAGATGCAAACTTCTGCTGATTATTCCTGTTTGTTTGCCTGAACATCCACGGCTCTCCAAAAGCCTGAGGATCAGAATGAACCAGATGATAATGACAAATCAAAAAGTGCCAGCCCAGGGGGTGGGGGGGGGGGGGGGTTGCTGTCTCTTCAGGATAATCCCCACTCAAAGCCATTTTCATTATTCCTCTGCCGTGACGCTGTGGTGGCGAGGGAGCGGAGAGACGAGGGACAAAAAGCACAACAACAAAAAGCCCAGCACAACAGGGAGAGACGAGGGACAAAAAGCACAACAACAAAAAGCCCAGCACAACAGGGAGAGACGAGGGACAAAAAGCACAACAACAAAAAGCCCAGCACAACAGGGGAGAGATGCTTTTAACCACTTTTCAAGAGTTGTGTTCCAGGCGTAGATGTATCGTATCTACGGCTGACTACTGTGAGACTCATCTAAATACTCCAAAAGTGACCTACAGTAAGACTCTGTGTGTGTGTGTGTGTGTGTGTGTGTGTGTGTCTGTGTGTGTGTGTGTGTGTGTGTGTGTGTGTGTGTGTGTGTGTGCATGCATGCGTGTGTTCATACCCCGTTGCCGTGGCAGCGTGGGATGCAAGTCTCCAGCTCGTTAAAAGAGGCATTTTGGCATCGGCGGTCTCTGCACACCTGTGGCAACACAAACACAATGATCACATACTGGACATACTGGACTTACTGTAGAACATTTCACTCAGACCAAAGCTTAAAAACAATAATCTTTATTTTTATTTTTATTATTATCACACGATTATCCCCCTATTGCCATGTTGTTACTGATCTGTATTGTAAAGTGCTACCCTATTGTTTCCTTCTATATGGGCAAACTACTTTATGCATGGCTCACCTTGCCCTCTCCACACTTGGTGCCGGTCATGACGAGCCCTGGGTCGGGCAGGTCTCCCTGGCCGTCCTGGGTGCTGTACACGTAGGTGCCCCGGCACTTCACCTCCAGGCCGCCCGTCTTGATGGTGGTGTCGATGGACACGGCGTTCGTGCCCTTGGGCTTCTTGGCGGCGCTGTGGCACTGGATCTTACCGCACTTGGCGTCGCTGGAGACAGAAATACACAAAGAAATTAAAGCTGAGGGATTCAAACTGGCAACCTTCTGGGTACAAGTGTCTCTAAGCAACCCAAATGCCAGAATAAAATCTTGGCATTGTACGTTTCTGCAATCCACGGATACGTGTGTATGTATATATATATATATATATATATATATATATATATATATATATATATATATATATATATATATATATATATATATATATATACATATATACCATATATATATATATATATATATATATATATATATATATATATATATATATATATATATATATATATATATATATATATATATATATATACCGTATATATATATACCGTATATATATATATATATATATATATATATATATATATATTATATATATATATATATATATATATACATACATAATCGTAAATTACTTTTCTAAAACATATTTTACGTTTCTGCAAAACTACAATCTCAATGTATTTGAAAGAAAGCAACAGTTAAGTCGTGTATAAGTGAATCTACAAATGTGATATGCAACATATTTTTGGTTCAGTAACGTGTTATTCTACATAATATGGATTGTAGAAACGTACAATGCAGACATTTCATTCTGGCGACCAGGCTGCTCAAAGCTAGGTGACCTTGGGGGGGTTTGGGAACCACTGAACTAATACAACACATGCATCGTTATGTCAGGATCAGCAGCATGTCTCACCTCTTGTCACACTTCATGTAGTTGCCTTGTCCGTCTTTGCCACAATTTCCAAACGCATTTCCCGCCGCGTTGACGTCTTCAAAGCAGGCGTCATGCGCTGGCCGGGCTCCTGCGACCACAGAGAGCATCACGTCAGAACTGCTAGCAAGCTAGCTGCTAGCAACGTACCAATGTTCTCCCACCAGCACCCCACTTTAGTACTTCCACCCTACAGTGCAGATCTAATTACATATTTTCAAGTCAACTTGGCATCTCAGGGCTTGTGGAGACTTGGATTACGTCAAGGCCTTGATTCTTTTTCTCAAATTCACAAACTTTCAAGGATATCAAGGAGCCATGGGAACCCTGGATGAAAGTGTGAAGAGGAAGTGGTTGTTAGTACAGTACCTACCTAGGCCCCAGAGTTGCAGGCACTGCTGTTGGTGTGTGAGGCACATGCCGTTGTAGCAGTAAGCCAGGTCGTACTGACAGGAGGAGCCATCCAGCAGGTAGACGTTAGCGGGGCAGTAAGGAGATGCCCCCGTGCAGTACTCTGGCAGGTCACACGCCCCCGCTGGACCCCGACACATGGTGCCTGCCTGCTTCAACTGGCCAGGGAGAAACCAAGGACAACATGGGGGGAGGGAGGAGAAACCAAGGAACAACATGGGGGGGGGGGGAGAAATGAAGAAGAACATGGGAGGGGAGAAAGATAAGATGAGCCATTATCAGCGGTGGAAGCACTCAGATCTCTGATCCCAGCGCACAATATGCAAGGAAGCCGACTGAAAATAACAGTAGCTCAGCAGTGGCTAGCTTGGCAGCTGACAGCTAAGCTAAGCTAGTTTCTCCATGCTTACCGGTAGTTGTCTGAAAAGGAGCGCGCGACACCAGCGCATTTCTGAAAAGTTCAGATATTTTCGCAGCACACTTTCACTAGGCGGCCGCAGACGCCCGCATACGCTTTGTCCTCATTGAAAACAACTGAAAAAAGACGCTGGAACTCAGGAAAAGAAGCCATATCGACACACGCCCTAATTTATGCTCCGTCGCGCGGCACTTTTGAAACTATCTCTCGACAGTCATGACGTCAGAAAGACATCTGTTCTGACGTCATATTTGTCGAGAGACCGTTTCAAAACTGTCATGCGATGAAGCAATTAAGTTTTTAACCGTAATATATATATTTTTGTAATCATTTAGAGTCACAGTTTCACTCCATATGTAATCTTAACATTACGAGTATTTTGATAAAAGGTGTCTGTTTCATTCGTTGAAGTAAAAAAAATTATCCAAAGGTGAGAATTTTAATGCCTTTTATTCTGAAAGTAAATGGCGGTATTTCCGTTGCTAGTCTGGCTTAACTGTCGCTGTTTTGACTCAGCCCAGCTGTGTTAGGATATGCAAAATAACATTGGTAGAAATGGTAGAACTTATTGAGAAGAAAAAAATAATGAAGAGTGTAAGATATGAGAATACATAAAAAAAATATGAAGTGTCTGTCTCTGTGTAATAAGTTCTAATAATATTAATATATATATGCAATATATGACAAATGGGACAGAAAATGAAAATATGAAGAAAAACAATATGTGAAATGACAGCATGTAATATAGGCTGTCATATCTAATATCACATAAGTTATTGCGTGCTGCCTTTGTAATTTATTTTGCCGTGCATGTCAGGTTAAAACAAACTGGATTTCCATAATATTGTATACAGTATCAGAAAGGCACGCCAAGAATTTGCATTTGAAACGGCGAGATGAAAAATGCTTGTGTCATGTTGAAGACGACGCGATGCTGTGATGGGATATGGACTCTGTAGATACAGAGAGATAATGTAGATACAGAGAGATATCATATATATATATATATATATATATATATATGTCACGTTGTTTGTCCGTCCCTCTCGTCTCGCGCTCTCCCAGCTTTTGTGCACCTTTTTTTCTGGAAACACATGATCACCCAAATTATGAATCTTAGTATAGTCTGTATGTATATGTGGGAGGGGATCGTTTAAGTTTAAGTATTTGAATTATATGAATATGATGTGAGTTTCAGATAGCTTTGCGCAGAAATAGCTGGTAGAAATGTGTTTTACTTTTATACTTTATTACAATTCAGAGCCTGTTCTTTTTTTACATTTACTTGAGTAAACAAGTTGAATCACTACTTCTACTCTTACCAGTCTTTTTTTTTTTTTACACAAGTGACTGTACTTCTACTTAAGTAAAGAATGTGTGTACTTTTCCCATCTCTGGAAATACTACTGCAAACGAGCTTCCGCCAACGCCGCTGTGTGTGTGTGTGTGTGTGTGTGTGTGTGTGTGTGTGTGTGTGTGCGTGTACGTGTGCGTGTGCGTGTGCGTGTGTGTGTTTCATCAAACGGCTTGATGCTCAGGTAGTGTGGACAAGGTGCAAACGAAGTGCAATACGGGGGTAATGTAGACATGGCCTTACTTTGCAGCCCTCACAGCAGACTCCGTGGGCGCACTGTGCCTCCTCCTTCAAAGTGCAGTTGTTTGCATTGCAGCACTCATTGGCACATTCCTGTTAACAGTCAAACACACACACACACACACACACACACACACACACACACACACACACACACAAACACACACACACACACACACACACATCAGGAAAAATGTGACGTCATCAGTGATGTCCCCTGAGCGATTGTGATGACACCAATGAGTGATGACATCAGTGGAGTGATGTCCGAAGTTTGTACACCCACACACTCAATGCCAGGCAACCCAACCTCAACCTATCAGGCAGTGCCAGTTAGGAGCTGGCAGAGGGGGGTGACAGCGCTGACTGAAGGCAGTGCCAGTTAGGAGCTGGCAGAGGGGGGTGACAGCGCTGACCTATCAGGCAGTGCCAGTTAGGAGCTGGCAGAGGGGGGTGACAGCGCTGACTGAAATTGAGTGTCAAAATAGAGCATGTCAGCGGGGAGGAAAATCAAAAGAGAGAGAGAGACCTCTGTTCGCTCTCATGTCACACGACCAAGACGACAATCTGCCGTTGCCATGGCGCCCCCTCCACCGAGACACAGCGCTGGAAACAAATGTGGGTGTCGAGGGATGAAAGAGAGAGAGAGAGAGAGAAAAAAGGCTGCACATACCTTCAGGTAGAGAATGGAGCAGAGGAAACAACAACAAAAAGATCTACTGACACGGAACGAGTCCCAGACCCATTTTCAACAAGAAACAGTCTTGTCAGATTTTCCAAATCGTAGATATAATTACATTTACAATTGCTAGCTTAATGACCTTCTCTTGGACCCCCACATCCATTGGTCTCATTAGTGATATACTAGTGCTGTGCTCGTTCACTCACTGGCTCACTAACTAACTCACTCACTCACTGGGTCACTAACTCACTCAGCGGGTTACTAAATCACTCACCCACCCACCCACCCACTCACTCACTGACTGGCTCACTCTACGACTCACTCACCCACTCACCCACTGGGTCACTAACTCACTCTCCGATTCACTCACCCATTCATTTACCAACTGGGGGTGATAAAGTCCTTACTTGTGGGGGGCTTTCGGATCTCGTTAAAGAGGCGGATGGCAGTTGGGTAGAAACTGTCCCTGTGTCAAGAGGTTCTGGTACTGCCAGACATGTGCAATTTGACATTTGCAAGACTCATTTGCAATGCTAAGAGCAGGTGGCTGCTCCAGCCTGCACCTGGCTGTCAGCTAGGCTCTCTCTCTCTCTCTCTCTCTCTCTTTCTCTCTCAACAGCCTGCACCTGGCTGTCAGCTACTGTAGGCTAGCTAGCCAGTTTGCTTTCTCTGTTTTCAATTTGTACTGCGGCTTCAACCGGAAAGTGCTTTACTTAACCTTTGACCTTTGGCTCTATGGAGTGTGCACACCTCATGCTGGCATGAGGGGACTTTCACGTTAATGTGTATATATGTAAAAACTGTTGTCTGTGTAAACAAACAAACAAACAAACAAAAAACACCCACACAAACCAGTGGTCCGCGGACCACAGTTTGGGAACCACTGGCTTAAAGGTATTGAGTACCGATACTCAGCGCTAACCTAATACGAGAACCTTAGCCGAAAACCCAGAAGGTTTTCCCTTACCTCGGGTTCTCCGCAATCGCACTCTTCTCCCTCCTCCACGAAGCCATTGCCGCACCTCTTGCCCCCCACCAGGTCCTTCATGTTGGGCATGTTGTAGAGACACATGCCCCCTCCCTTCTGGAAGTAGCTGTCCAGGTCTCGCTTGCTGCAGCGGCTGAAGACCCGTGGAAACGGATGCCTGGGACAAGAAAAAAGGGCCGTAAGCACCTTAGAAGCCATTTTCTTTGCTGAAGCACAGACTGGCGCCCCCCTGAGGCTCACCCGGTGGCAGCAGCCATGACACAGCCCCCCTGCTCGGCCGTGGCCTCCACACAGCAGCCCTCGTGGTCGTGGCTCATGCCCAGGTTGTGGCCAATCTCATGAGCCATTGTGGCCGCCGCGCCCACGGGCACGTCCGAGTGATCCTGGGGAAGAGGGGGGGGGGGGCATCATTTAGTGGCTCAAAGATAGATCACAGCTGTGTGTGTAAACATAAACACATCAAAGAGCACAGCTGTGTGTGTAAACATAAACACATCAAAGAGCACAGCTGTGTGTGTAAACATAAACACATCAAAGAGCACAGCTGTGTGTGTAAACATAAACAGAGCTATGTGTGTAAACATAAACACAGTTGTGTGTGTAAACATAAACACATCATAGAGCACAGCTGTGTGTGTAAACATAAACACAGTTGTGTGTGTAAACATAAACACATCAAAGAGCACAGCTGTGTGTGTAAACATAAACACAGTTGTGTGTGTAAACATAAACACATCATAGAGCACAGCTGTGTGTGTAAACATTATAAACACATTTAGAGCTGTGTGTGTGTGTGTAAACATAAACACAGATGTGTGTGTGTAAACATCAACACATCAAAGAGCACAGCTGTGTGTGTAAACATTATAAACACATTTACAGCTGTGTGTGTGTAAACATAAACACAGATGTGTGTGTAAACATCAACACATCAAAGAGCACAGCTGTGTGTAAACATAAACACAGCTATGTGTGTAAACAAACACATCAAAGAGCACAGCTGCGTGTGTGTGTAAACATAAACACATTCACAGCTGTGTGTGTAAACATAAACACAGCTGTGTGTAAACATAAACACATTTACAGCTGTGTGTGTAAACATAAACACAGCTGTGTGTAAACATCAACACATTTGTGCCACCGTCTGGTTAAAGGGTTAGCAAGTAGGCAACCGTTCGTCCCTCAAGCCAGTCTAACTCTAATGTAGAAAATGATTGTTCAAACAAATCTATGTTCAATCAATTAATTTATTCATGTGTTTATTCCTAAAATCACAGAGGAACGATTGGACTACGCTCCACATTGTGTGGTTTTGATAGTGGACTAGTCTGCAAAAGTCGACTAGTTGTTGTTTGAAGTGTGTGCAGTGACTCCCGGAGCTGGGTCATTCCACAGGCCGCCTCGCCCAGGAGAGGACAGCTAATAGCTAATTAATTAGTCAATTAGACGCTAATCAAGCTGGGAAAAGCTATCCCTCTCCCCTGCCCTCCCTGGTCCCTGCATCATGGAGTCACAGCCACACATGGCTGCAGCCTGGTGTCGTGTGTGTGGACTGTCATAGATGTCAAATTGAAATTGAAATGTGTGGCGGGCAGATCCAGTGTAAAGATCCAGCTGTTTTATCAGCCTCATGATGGAGTGGGCCGTCTCGTCTTTACTCAAACAGATCTGCCCCACATGGTTCCTACACGTTCCTACACAAGCTAAATGAATGAAAATGAAAACAAAGCCGAAAATCTACAATCTCGTGAGCACAGACAGAAAAACAGAACACAGAGCAGAGAATGGAAACAAGCCTTTTTTTGGTCTTCCTCCCTCTCCTCCTCCTGAAGCCACTCACCACATTGATGCCTCCAGAGTTCTCCAGGCTGCACATCCCCTCCAGCGGCGCCATCCCGATGGTCGTCCCTTTGAAGATCACTCCACTATCTCATACAAACAGACAAACACACACACACACACACACACACACACACACAGAGACGCTAAAACAAAACAAAAATCACTTAACCTTAACCTCCCTATCGACTGGTTGGCGCCACGGTGGGCGCACATCATCGACTGCAGACCCTGGTCATGAATGAGCCCGTCAGATTGTGCGGGAGGGCGAGGCCGTGCGGTCTCTCGGCGGTTGTCACTTAGCATCGCAAAACAAAACCAAGTGCCGTCTGATTAATCACAGCAAAATAGGCCCTCTGGTATCTGCAAAAACTAATTACCAATACGAAGCAGGCCGGGGCGCCGATTGATTGTTTATGGATGGCGGTGTTGTGTATAAGTGTGTGTGTGTGCATGTGTGCGGTGTTGTGTGTAAGTGTGTGTGTGTGCATGTGTGTGGTATTGTGTGTAAGTGTGTGTGTGTGCATATGTGCGGTGTTGTGTGTAAGTGTGTGTGTGTGCATGTGTGCGGTGTTGTGTGTAAGTGTGTGTGTGTCCATATGTGCGGTGTTGTGTATAAGTGTGTGTGTGTGCATGTGTGCGGTGTTGTGTGTGTGTGTGTGTGTGTGTGCATGTGTGCGGTGTTGTGTATAAGTGTGTGTGTGCATGTGTGCGGTGTTGTGTGTAAGTGTGTGTGCATGTGTGCATGTGTGCGGTGTTGTGTGTAAGTGTGTGTGTGTGTGTGTGTGTGCATATGTGCGGTGTTGTGTATAAGTGTGTGTGTGCATGTGCATGTGTGCGGTGTTGTGTGTAAGTGTGTGTGTGTGTGTGTGTGCATACGTGCAATGTTGTGTATAAGTGTGTGTGTGTGCATGTGCATGTGTGCGCTGTGCAGTCAAGCTGTGTTCAGCCCCAATTACGCCTAACTGAGGCGAGATCTTTTGCTTAATAAAATCCCTGTTTAGCTAATCATTTGTCAATTTGCTCACTAACGAAGTCTGAAATGATTTGAGGCTGTTCAGACCAAAGGTTGGGTCTGTTTGTGTTATTAACATCCCATAATGAGGAGGCTGAGAGATTGAATGGTGGAGGCAATCACATTTCTTTTCAGAAAATAATGACTTCACTTCAGGCCTTTTCCTGCCTCAGAATAGGCCTTTGGGGGAAACATAGTGCAGAGACAATGGCGGAGACACTACGTGTGTGTGTGTGTGTGTGTGTATGTGTGTGCGTGCGTGCGTGCGTGTGTGTGTGTGTGTGTGTGTGGCGTCTCTCACGTGAGCAGCTGGGCGTTGTCGTGTTTCTTGCGGGACTTGAGCTTCTGTCTCCACTGGAGGAAGGACCAGAGGGTGGCGTTGGGCTCCTCGGTAACGATGCACTGGTCCCGCTCCGTCCACACCTCCAGACCGATCAGAGGCACGCGGATGTTCACGGCCCTGTAGAACTGCATGGTGGCAGTGACATGACATTTATTTTGAAAGTTAAAATCAAAGACACGCTCACTTTCGCTCCAGATGAAGCCAGCACATACATTTAAATATAAGAATCGATGAAGGATAAAAGCACAGTGAAGTCAAGGACTTTTTATTCCACTGTGGTCCTCCTACGAGCAAGACAACACAGGGACAACAATACATACAAAATGCATACATTACACAACAAAGCATATATATTAAGAGAGAAAAACAGCACAAATGTACAGATTATTGCAGCAGATTTTCTGAGAGAGAGAGAGAGAGAGAGAGAGAGAGAGAGAGAGAGAGAGAGAGACAGAGAGAGAGAGATGGGTTAATACACCAGTGTCACTGGCTCTGGTCCCATAGTTATGGGAGTCATTGCCTCTTGGGGTGAATGTACCTACTGATTGTAAAGCGCTTTGGATGGCGCAGGCCATTTACCATTTACCATTTAAAATAATTGTCGCAGAGTCAAAAATGACTGTGAACCTGGCTCGACTTCAACATGGCCACTCTATCCTCTACAGTGGGCCATCAGGGACGTTTCAGGACCACTCTGATAAGCTTGTTCTGGGCTGTTTGATATGACAACTGCCAGGTAATTATAATATATGTTAATTGGATTCGTAAACTTTGCTTACATGAACCATATTGTGATATACATTATTACCGAGAATGACCCCCCCTTATGATTATTGTGATATTGATTTCAACCATATCGCCCAGCCCCCAGTACATATACCCTGTTTGTTCTACTCTCTCTCCTCTCTCCCTCCCTCCCCTTGCCCGTATCTTCATGGTCGATACATCTAAAAAAACCTGGATTTTCTAAACACACAGGTAAACACGCCACCACCACCACCACCACACACATCTCACCATAAATTCCCATAACATAGTCTGGTCACGCAAGGCAAATGTTCCTCAATGTTCTCTATTTTCCACCAGCTGTGAAGGGCCGGTGAAGGGCCACTTAGATTAAATCACAGTAAACAATCCAGGCAAGGCCCGATAGCAGGCATTTTGTTTACACTGTTGAACAGAATGTCATTTCCAATCACTTCAGTTCTTTCCCCGGCACGGCGAGGGAAAGGGGTTACAGAGTAGATTAGTCGTGGATGAAACAAGAATATAGATATGGACACAAGACCTTATGTGAGGACAGCGATTTGGGGGAGCCGGACTATGACACCGTCTATTAGTTGACGCTATCGGGTCGAGTGTCTGCTGGGCTTACCTTATCCACGTAATTGGCAATTTCCATTATCCTCAGCTTGGTTTTCTGATAGTCCTTGTTTTGTCGTTTGTACTGGGCGACAGGGGGAGATTGCAAAGTATTAGTGGCGTGAATTGGCAGTCAAGAAAGATCAATCAAATGTAGGGAACAATGAATCCCTTCAAAATAAAAGGGAAATAAATTAAGTAGGTAATGCACGGTGATATCGGCACGTCGTCAGTATCGGCCGATAAAGGCTTTTAAAATTAAATATCGGCATCGGCCCGAAACGAACATTTCTGCCGATATGACAGGCCGATAAAATGACGCTTTGATTACGCCCAAATGCTCGATGCTTGACACAGTTTTCCTAGTGAATGTGTCAAGTCAAGTCAAGTCAAGTTTATTTGTATAGCCCTAATTCACAAGCATGTCCCAGAGGGCTTCACAGAGAATATGTCTAGCTAATTCTAGCTGACACAACAGTAGCAAATTACAGAATAATGATAACACATTGAACAATTGATAGAGAAAAGTAGCAAATATAGGAGAGAGCGGAGGAGAGAGCGGGGGAAGGGAGGGAGAGCAGGGGGAATGTGAGAGAGTGATGAGGTGGGGGAGGGAATGGGAAATGCTGGGGAGTATAGGAGGTGGGGGAGGAGCAGGGGAAGGGGGAAAGAGGAGAGAGCAGGAGAGGGGAGGGGGGAGGGAGAGCGGGGGGATGTGGGGGAGGAGACAGCAGGGAGAGGGAGGAGGTGGGGAAAATGTGTCCATTTTGAAAAGCATTGTATTTCTATCTGCATCTGCCAGTGGGGCCATCACCATAAGAGTAGGCATCATAATGTGTTCACTCCACTACGGGAGAGACCTCCCTGAAATTAGGTGGAAGGAAATGTGCACATCAGTATCGGCATTTGCGATCGTCCAAAAGAGTTGGACAATATCGGCATATCAGATATCGGCAAAAAAAGAATAAAATCAAATATCATGCATCGCTATTAATAACTCAACGAAGCCCGCTTTGCCAGTCAGGCCCCTACCACTTCCATCATCATAATTACACCAATTACATAGGAGTAAACCGCACTCTAAAAGCTCCTTATCAGTCTCCATGGACTGTTACCATGGCATTAATGGACCTGGCAGAAGCCAACCAGAACCCCCAAACGGACCTTTATGAAGACGTAGCATCTCATCGCCGGGCTCAGTGTCTATTTAAAAGCCTCTGGACCATTAGAACACCACCTAAAACATCCCCTCATTAGCCAGACTCATCCTCCTCCTACTGGTCTGCACTCTGCACATGCTGTGTCCTCAGCCCTCAGCATGGCCGTCATGGCGGCCGCGCGGCGCGCTCACTCGCAGCACTCGCTATGAAAGACATCATTGTCCAAGATGTGGCTTTGCTTCCGTCCTCTTGCATCATCTTATGGCTTTTTGACGTCAATGGACGATGCAGTGCAAACTGGTGTACGCGTGTGTGTGTGTGTGTGTGTGGGGGGGGGGGGGGGGGGGGGGGGGGGCTGGGGGGAGTGGGTAGGTGCAGTGCAAACTGGTGTACTTGTGTGCGTGTAAAGCTGTTTTCACACATACAGACAGGGAAATTACCTGTAAATCAAGACTGGCTATTTCCCGGAATTTCCCTTCACACCTGAGGGATCACGTGTGAAAATAGCAGCGAAAATACCTGTATTTGAGGGGGGTCGGGGGGGGGGGGCACTGCAGAGCGGGTGGGGAGTGACGTGTGCACTTGGATGGGGAATCGTCCTTATTTTGGGGGTCGGCAAAACTCCGATGGTGAAATAAGTTCGCTTGTCACACAATAAATCACACTCGTTTGACTTAAGAGGGCATGTATGTTGTATCCTTCACATTCGCTAACCAGTCTTTGAACTGAAATCTTTGAAAAAGAAGAAGATGACGGGGTCGCGCTTATACCGGAAAACAACTTTCACACATGAAGGCATTACACCGCTTTCTGGTCATTTCCCGGTATAAAGCGCATGTGTGAAAACGGCTTAAGTATTTCTTTTGATGGTTTTGTTGGAATTCCACTGTAGAAAATGGAACGTTGTGGAATGTTTAAAGCCATTTCTTCCCCCGCGTTTGACTTTTAGACACAGAACATTAAATACTCACAACTTTTCATCTGAGAGAGCTATCTCAGTCATTCAAAAAGTTGTATATAGGGGGGAATTTCTAATGGAAATGTAAAAAAGAAAAATCAGAATGTCAAATGGTCACCATGTGAAGGTGTTTTGCAGTGATGGTATTCCTTCTTACCAGTGTGCTGTCAGCCACGATGTAGAGCTCCATGTACTTGGTGGTGCCCCAGGCGTTCCTTTTGACCTGGGGATAAGACCGAGACAGACACTTTGTGGTTAATAGTGTCGGCGGTAACAGTGTTTTGGGTAACAAGTAGGCCAAGGTATATATATATATATATATATTATTTTTTTTCAGACCATGCAAACTGGTCAAAAACCTGCAACTACACAGTTAGAAAAGCAGACAAAGTGGCACATAAAGGAGTCAGAACCCCAATCAGTGGGAGGGTAAAGGTAAAAGTAAAGGTAAAGTCCCACTGATTGTCACACAATGTGTGCAATTTGTTCTCCGCATTTGACCCATCCCCTGGGGGAGCGGTGGAGCACCTTGCTGCCAGTACCATCCACGCTGCCCTGGGGGAGCGGTGGAGCACCTTGCTGCCAGTACCATCCACGCTGCCCGTATGTTGACATAGTTTTACCGCTACTTTCTGCCTTGCTAATGCTAATGCTAATGCTAACGCTCCATTACGCTCGTTAGGGGAAGGCTCAGCTGTCATTAGAACTCATTGATTAAACATAGAGGGAGCGCTGCCTTGGCTCGCTTCAGGCTCCACACTGATACCGTGGATCAGCAGGGGAGCCTTGGCACTGTGAAGGAGGCCTGTGGAGCCTGCGCACGCACGCGCACACACACACTCATACGCACGCACACACACACACACACACACACACACACACACACATGCACACAGAGGTGGGTAGTATCAGTATTCTAAGAGTTTTTCTTTTCTTTTTTGCAAAATACTTTTTCCTCTTACTTGAGAGTACATTTACGATAAAATATATGTATGTTTATTCAGTTACATTTGGCCATTAATAGAGTAGCAAGAGTAGGTAGAGTAGCAAGACCATTGTATAGTAACATTACCATAATACATTTCATCTACTCACTACTTGAGAGTAGTTTTTTCACAAGATACTTTTTAACTCAGTAACTATGAGTACTTTTACATAATGCTTGTGTAAATATGATTATTAAGTCACCACGTCTACTTGAGTAGTGTTTTTGTTGACTCTACTGTACCCGCCACAGCACATGCACAGCATGAGTCTGGCCTGAGTGTGGAGACTGGTGTCTGCTGGCATTCTGCATAACAGGCCAGATTAATGGGTGGCTGTGGAGGGAATTGGGGAAGCCAAGAGGCGAGCTGAGAGGGGCTTCAACATATTGTTTTTGCACAGCAGGTTTTTGCAACGTTTTTTGTTGTTTTTGAATTGGACAGGACGTACACGTATGATTTGTAAATTTGACCTGCATTGTGAGGGGTGCTTTTATACATCGGCATGTTTTTGAATGTGGATGAATGTGTGTTGACTGTATTGTAAATATATATATATATATATATATATATATATATATATATATATATATATATATATATATATATATATATATATATAAACCCTAGTTTAAAACAATTGAGAAATGTGCAAATGCTAAATGCAGGAATAAAACTGAGCAGAAAAGAGAGAGAGAAAACATGTCTCCTGGCCTCTGTGTTCCAGCGGAGACAGAGGGACACAGGAGGGAGACAGAGGGAGACAGGAGGGCCCACAGAGGAGACAGAGGGAGACAGGAGGGCCCACAGAGGAGACAGAGGGAGACAGGAGGGCCCACAGAGGAGACAGAGGAGACAGAGGGAGACAGAGGAGACAGAGGGAGACAGGAGGGCCCACAGAGGAGACAGAGGAGACAGAGGGAGACAGAGGAGACAGAGGGAGACAGGAGGGCCCACAGAGGAGACAGAGGGAGACAGGAGGGCCCACAGAGGAGACAGAGGGAGACAGGAGGGCCCACAGAGGAGACAGAGGGAGACAGGAGGGCCCACAGAGGAGACAGAGGAGACAGAGGGAGACAGGAGGGCCCACAGAGGAGACAGAGGGAGACAGGAGGGCCCACAGAGGAGCCGTTTGATCATGGCCTTGGCCCAGCTCACCCCCGCCAAAGCCATCATTCTAGCAGTTTCCAGGTGGCACGGGAGTGATTTGGCGCTTGGCAACGGTCGCAGAGAGAAATCATATATATATATATATATATATATATATATATATATAATTATTTTGGCATATGACAAAGAGTGTTCCCTCCACAGGGCCGATGGGTGAGTCCATTCAGCGTGTAATAGCCCCATCCAAAAGAGAATCACCACTCCCAGGTCCAAATGAACCACAAGCACCTTTTGAATAGAATCAAGAGTCAGTAATCATTCAGCTCATTACAAACAACACAAAGCGGAGCCTAGTCCAACTCATCATGTCATCATGTCCAACTCATCATGTCATCATGTCCAACTCATCATGTCATCATGTCCAACTCATCATGTCATCATGTCCAACTCATCATGTCATCATGTCCAACTCACATGTCATGATAGCTACATTGAGAATCTCTTCAACGGCCAGAAGACACCTGGGCTGGCTGTGTCAATATGCCTTTGAGCTGCAGCTGATGGAAGTGAAATGCACAATAGGGCGGAGAGAGTCTTTGTCCGTTTGCTTTGCCGAATGGGGCTTTTATTCCTGGATTCTTTATTTGCTATGTGGTCCGGGGCTGTCTGTCCTGTTCCCGGGAAAAGGCACCGTGCTCCGTGTGTGATATTTACTTTCCAACCTTTGCCGGTTTTGTTTGCGGAGCGTCGGAGAGAGGAGCGGAGCGGCCATCTGCAAAAAAAGACTGCAATAGGGCTGCTGCAACTAACCATGATTAATCTGATGATTATTTTCCAGATTAATCGTTTGGTTTGTGTGGTCTACAAAATGTCTGCAAATTGGGAAAAATGAGGACTAGTGTTTCCCAAAGCCCAACATGACGTCCTCAAATGTCTTGTTTTGTCCACAACCCACAACAAATATATTCAGTTTACTGTCATAGAGGAGTAAAGAAAACACAAAATATTCACATTTAAGAATCTGGAATCAGAGAAACCGAATAATTGAGTATGAAAATAGTTGGCGACTAATTTAATAGTTGACTATATCGTTGCAGCAACAAAAACACTGAGCTCAATCTGCCTTCATCTGCTTTGTTTTGTTGATTAGTGAAGTCTTAGATGTCATTTCAATAAGGAAGATTACTTAGCCCACACCGTGTTTCACTCACATTTATCCCCCTAAATTTAAATTAAAAGACAGAAAAACTAGAACGACCGCAACGCGGACTTATGCCATTAGTTCATTCTTGAGTCCAAATCGCCATTTGAGGCAAATTGGAAGAAATTCCGTCAAGGCGCTCCTGTGATGTTGCGTTACAGAGCTTGGAAATTGGGTGTGTGTGGTCACAGTGACCTTGAACTTTGACCACCAAAATGTAATCAGTTCATCCTTGAGTCCAAGTGGACGCTTGAGGCAAATTCGAAGAAATTCCATCAATACATTCCTGAGATATTGCGTTAACCAACTTGGGAATGGCGTTCGTGAGGTCACAGTGACCTTGACCTTTGATCACCAAAATGTAATCCATTCATCCTTGCGCCCAAGTCGACATTTGAGCCAAATTTGATGAAACTCTGTCAAGGCATTTCTGAGATGTTGCGCTAACAAGCTTGAAAATGGCGTTCGAGAGGTCACAGTGACCTTGGCCTTTGACCTTTGACCACCAAAATCTAATCAGTTCATCCTTGAGTCCAAGTCGATGTTTGAGGCAAATTTGATGAAATTCCGTCAAGGCATTCGTGAAATATCGCGTTAACAAGCTGGAAAATGGCGTTCGAGAGGTCACAGTGACCTTGACCTTTGACCACCAAAATCTAATCAGATCATCCTTGAGTCTAAGTCGATGTCTGAGGCAAATGTGATGAAATTCCGTCAAGGCGCTCCTCAGATATCGCGTTAACAAACATCGTACGGACGTACGGACGTACAGTACGTACGGATGGACAACCCGGATCCATAATGCCTCCGGCCTGGCTATCGCCGGCGGAGGCATAAAAACTGAATTTTGAACAAATAAAATAATAATCAAAATTAAACAGAATTCTTTTTTTTTTTTTTTTCATATGGCCTGTAGCACCCATTAATGTAATAATTTACCAGAAATGTAATAACGCCTGAAAATGTAATAAAATGTGGACTTAACTTGATCAAAAATGTAACAAAACCCATCTTACATTTCCGGTAAATGACTACATTAATGGGTGCTACTGTACTGTACTGTACTGTACTGTACTGTACTGTACTGTAGTGTACTGTACTGTACTGTACTGTACAGTACTGTACTGTACATGGCCCTACATTGTTATTGTAGAGGTGGCGTCTGGGAGACTCACCCTTTGATGCAATGGTTGAAGGAGCTCGGCGATGTGGCTGGGCTGTCCGGTCTGATGGGCGTGGCCGCAGTGTCCACCTTTGACTGACAGCTCCTCTGTGCTCAACAGTGAATGGTGGAGAGGATCCGGGCCTCTGATTGGCTCCAGGTAGTAGGTGTCACTCAAGTTCAAGGATATCAGGCCCCTGAATGAGGAAGATGGGGAAAAAAGAAGTGATGTGCATGAGCTTGGGGAAGACAAAGACGAGTTATTATGGATCCCACTGCAGTTGTGGGCAGAACATGCCCTGCGCCCCTCTACGCAGCAGTCAAGCGCCGGGATTGAAAATTTCGTGCAATTGGGTATAGCGACACCTACTGGCAAACAGGGGCGTAGGCAGAAATTCAATTATGGGTGGGCCTGGATAAAATTGGGTGGGCCTGGATAAAATTGGTGGGGCAATTGCATGACGAAATTTGCGCAAAATTCCTAGATGTCATGAAGTTGTCATGCATTAGACTCTGGAGATGATGTGCCCTGCATTTTTAAGCTACAAAACCATTAGCTAGCAAGGCAGCAGCAAGTTTGCCTCTAGAAAACAATCAATTAAAAAAAAAAAAAAAAAAAAAAAATTGGTGAGCCAGGGCAAGAAGTGGGTGGGCCTGTGCCTACCCAGGCCCACCCGTAGATACGCCCCTGCTGGCAAACACAAAAAGTGGTTTATCTGGAGAACCAGCACTGATGAATGCTCCATATAACAGTTATGAAATTGGTTCAGGCCTCATGAATGCGTTTTAAATATGTAATATTCAGCTCAGTGTTGTGTTATTCAGTGTTACCTAATTGTGTGTGTGTGTGTGTGTGTGTGTGTGTGTGTGTGTGTGTGTGTGTGTGTGTGTGTGTGTGTGTGTGTGTGTGTGTGCATGTATGTTCGCTACAGTTGACAAAATGTGATATTGTAAGTCGCATTGGAGAAAAGCATCTGCTAAATGACGTAATGTAATGTAATATAAGCCCCAGAGGCGAATGACCTTGAGTAGGATATAAGAGAATTGAAGCAGACTTTTCATTTCCATAGAGACACTGCATGAAATAGGTCACGCCCATCACGGGGGAAATCGCTCCGTTCACTCCCATAGACCAGCGTCATTTTCCTTGAATTAAACATAGCTAAAAGCTGTTGTGTGGTGGGGCTGCGTAGACAACAAATGTAAAAAATAGCCAGTTAAAGTTTGTTTGCACTCCTGAGCAAAACAAGGAAGCCATTGAGAATTGGCGAGAAGGAAAATGTGGATCTAGCTGTCAAGGAAGTAAGTTGGAGTGTTCATCTTCCGTATACACGATCTTTTGGTGCAACACGCAACCATGCACGTGACATAGGAGAACGCCAGGATTGGAGGGGCGGTTTCTGTTTCGCGCTCCGTAGTGTCTCTATAGCAACTAATTACTTGTATTATACAGTCATACTGTACTATACTAGTCAAGTAACTAGTAACTGTAACTAATTAGTCATTTCAGTAACTTGCCCCAACACTGATACATGACAAACTCACCCTTGACAGAACTCTTTCATTACAGTCACGTTGCTCTCTCCCCCCTGAGTCATAAAACATTGGCCCTCCCTCTCCTTAGCCCTGCCCCCCCCCCTCTCTCTCTGACATCATCATTTTAGGCACAAAAAAAATATGGCCATGTTCGCTCTTTTCATCAGTTCCGCTCTTTGATCGCCCCAAAATGATAAGCAACTAGAATGAGTGCAAAGGTGAGTTAGCGCGTCCTTGACAATTATATGCGAGTGAGTGGAGGAGTAGAGCGAGAGAGAGATTTATTTCTGTTTAAAGCGAGCGGAGCAGCAAGCAGACGAGGTGGATCGTTTAGCAGGAGGAGGGAGGGCGTGACGCGCTTCTTGACCTCCGTACGCTCGCCTGCTTGTAATGTTAATGAGCGAGGCATCGAAGCGTCTTCTCACCGGTGACCTCATTTGGATAAGAGTGCCAAGCCGACCAAAATGACAGTGTGACATGTCATGTAAAACGGCCAAGTGTGGAATTCTCTGTTGATCGTGGTGGTTTCCTTTCCTCCATCTGACTTTGCCAGCAGAGGATAATCTGATTAACTGCAGTCCGTGAAAAAGAACCTTTTTAAGTCGGACATAAAACGCTATTCAGTAAATGCACCGCATATCTCACAGTAAGCACCATAGGGGCTGTGAATCTTCACTGGCCTCACGATTCGATTACGATTCATCTGTCAACGATTCGATTCGATTCGATTCCACGATGCATCACGATCATCACGATGCATCTGGATACAGCTCCAACAGTATTGCAGCTCCAAGTATCAAATCCTCAATTTTCTGTACTATTACTGCACATGGCTACTTTTTCATCAATTAATTAATACAAGCAGTCAGATAAATACCAAGGCCCTTTGTTACTTAGAAAGTGCTTTAAAATCTGAATGTCAACAGAAATTTAAACATAATAACGATTCAACGATTCATCTGTCAACGATTCGATTCGATTCGATTTGATTCACACGTCCGCATCGCGATGCATCGATTATACGATTAATTTAGACACCCGTGAGCACCATCCAAGTTAACTGAAGAATGGGCGAGAAAAACACAAACTAAAGGGCAAACCAGAAGTTTTGATTTTGTCTCTTTTTATTTCTCCGCCGGTTGACAGCCGTGGCTGGAGGCATAACGTTTTTGGGTTGTACATCCGTCCCCTTCTCGTTAGCGCGATATCTCAGGAACACCTTGAGGGAATTTCTTCAAATTTGGCACAAACGTCCACTTAAATGATGAGTTCACCAAAAAATGAATTATCTCCTGCCGATGGAAGGACAGGTGAAGTTTTTTAGTTTCACAGCAAAACACCGTTGCAGAATTCTCCCAAACCAGTGATTCCCAAACTGTGCGCCGTAGCCCACTAGTGGGTCGTGGAGGTACTGCAGGTGGGCCGCGAGTGGCCTGCCAACAGTTTTCGCGGGCAATCAACTGGCTTTAGCAGGGTCATTTCTAAAGCTAAACTAGAAGACCCAAGGCATCCATTGGTACAAAGCACAATATGCTAGCTCATCAGCAAGGGGGCTGAATAACGCTAGAAACATAGGTTAAATTTGGGCGAGGGAAAACTATTTTGTTTATCTCACCTCACAAAAAGTGCTCCAGGCACGCTTTCTCCATGCCAAAACGCTATGTGTGAACAGCCCTATACCGCAGATTACCCCTGCTCTGTCATTACCATAATGCAAAATTAACTGCTTAACGTAGCCCCCCCCCCCTCCACTTGAATATTGAAATATCCATCCCTACCACATATATTTTATGAGTCTGGACAGACATGGATGTAAACTGCAACTTGATTTGTTGGTGCAGGCATACAACCAGAAGGCAGTTATTTCAAAAAATGTTTTATAGACTTGTGTCAGTAAATTGGCTGACTCTTTCCATGACTGGACTTTTAAGAAAGCATTTCCATTCTGCTGGGTTACAGATCTCCATTCCCCCTCATGTCCGCTCTGTTCTCATCAAAGCACCTGTCAGAGAGCCGCATCTTCTGGCTCCATTCCCAGATAGGGCCAGAAACAAAAATGAGTTTGGATGGGATGTGTCAGCGCTGTAAAGACTCTGTGTCAGATACAAATTAATGAAGATAAACCAATAGCCGGGGAAAAAGAAAACCTTGTGAGACGCTTATCGGTTTGGATTTGCTGAGCTGGCTTTTAAATTAATTTCTTCTCAGGACCAATCTACCCTAGAACTTGACATCTCACCGGCTGGATCAAATTCATGAATATATTTTCATGGGGGGGCTCACTTTTTGGCATCGCTGCCAGGAGAACGCTCCGATCTGAGCACTCAATATGCAATGCGTTTCACATTCAATTCTGACTGAGGCTCTTAAAATGTAAAGACTTCTAAAAGGACTGCCTGTATTTCCAAAGAGATCAAATTAGTGGGTATCATAAGTATCCAGACTTGCTTGGGGAACTTTAATAACAAAAATAAAAAATTAAAGTCCAATAACAAAGTCCAGTTAAAAGACAACTTCTGATAATTCAGGTTGAACTTTCTCCGTTTTGACAATCAGCCTATGTCTGTGTGGGACCCTGTGTGTACATGCTGTTTTCCTGAAAGTGGCTTTTCACTGATGGTGATGTGGATATATCTTATCTTATTGCCTTTGCCTAGTGGTAAGCTGGTTGTGGCTATCAAGGTGAGGCTAGTGGCCACAGAAGCATAGCAACTAGGACTGGACCAATATGGGGTTTCGCTTTAGACAGACGTCACTGATAGCTCATAGTATGCGCTGATAATCAATATATCTTTAAATAATATATTTTAAAATTTGACCAGATTCATGTGATAAAATGTATAATTCTCATGTTATCATGACAAAACAAAAACAACTATTTATAAAGATACAAATGGGAGTGCTGCATTGGGTCAAGAAGACATGAATATGTTAGCAGAGTAAAAATCAGGTGCTCTTCCAGGATGGGGCATATATAGATACAAGATAAAAAAAAAAGAGGTAGTTGTCCAATGTGGTGGCAGCAAATTCCCCAGGTGTTGAAGGCAGCAAAATGAGACATCCGAGGCACTCTGAATTAATCCTTTATTCTAGCAGGGATAAAATCCCTGATCACAAGATAATTAAGTCACTATGACAAGAGGACACGTTTTGTTTCATTGTGATAATGACATAATGATTGAAAATGAATGATCATTGTTGACGAGGAATCGACCTTTGTTTTGTCGCAATAATCGACAAAAAGTTGAAAGTGATCTGATCTGACAAAACGTTTTTTATGTACGTTCTCTATAGACTGCTGTACACTCATGAGTGTGTAATGTAACGTGACAAAACATAATGAACAGTTGACTGTACCTTACTCCTGAACATGTGCTGAGAGCCACCCAGGAGTCGCTGTGTCCTCGCACATGGCCATGGTAGAAGCAATGATCCTGAAAGAGACAGCAGGAGCAGGTTGGAGTCAATATCTCATCTTGAACAAAGCATTAACAAGCCATGATAATGTTTCTGATGTTTCATTTATAATGTCTCTGATCATGTTTCTGATGTTTCATATAATGTCTGTCTATAATCTGAAAAATAAATAAAAAATCCAACTTTGCATTTGAGCAACTATGTCTATCAGCCCTCAAGGCACACCACCAACATGGAAGAAGAATTATCAAGACATTTTTGAGAGGGAGGATTAAATTATTAATTATTAAATTGGACAGAAGTGTCAATTCAAAGTCTCTCTGTCAGCCCATTAGAGCATGAAATTAGCTCATTTATTTGAGCAGCAGCGGTACACGCAACACGCTCCCTCAGAGCCAACATACAGTACACAAATCTATTGTCAGTCAGAACTTTCCCTGCCAGTCCAGTCAGTCAGAACGTTCCCTGCCAGTCCAGTCAGTCAGAACTTTCCCTGCCAGTCCAGTCAGTCAGTCAGTCAGTCAGTCAGTCAGTCAGTCAGTCAGTCAGTCAGAGCTTTCCCTGCCAGTCCAGTCAGTCAGAAGCTTTCCCTGCCAGTCCAGTCAGTCAGAACCTTCCCTGCCAGTCCAGTCAGTCAGAATTTTCCCTGCCAGTCCAGAGCCCACATTAGCCTCATGCTGGATGTGATGCAGATACAGGCCAAGAGTGGCTGCCTACAGGGCAGGGCAATATATCCATATATTATATTGATATATTATATTGTGTCGTAAAAAAGTGTCAAATGTCCTGTGTTGTTTAATAAAGCCTGTAGGTCGAGGTGGTCAGACTTACGGCAGCGTAGAAAAAATCTGCTCAGTATCTCATTGTAATGAGAACCTTTTCTTGTTATAACGGAATCTTTTTCTCGTTATATATTTTCACGTTATGATATCTTTTCTCGTTATTATGACATACCAACTTGTCATTATATGGAGAAAAGTTTCTCATTATAACTAGATACAGAGCAGATCCCCCCCCCCACTGTGGTAGCTCTATGCTGCTGTACAGAATAGATCACAATAGAAACAAGATCTGAGTTGGGAATGTTCAGACCGAGTATAGCCGCAGCATTTGACACATATCAGAAAACATGACGTACTTTGCAACATTATGGTTTATGTGTAAATGAGCTTGTCAAACAAATGTGTTGAGTAAGACAATGTTCACATGATAAGCACTCGCAGAAGAAAGCACAAGTCATCGGGACTCTCTATCCAGCTAATTTGCATATCACCTAAATCTGCTCTAAATAGCTGTCAAATTATCTAATTGCAAATGCAGCCACTTGTGCTCAATTTGAATATTGGGAAATTGTTTGGAACTAATGTTGCCGTGTGAAGCACTGTGCCAAAAATTCAATAGAGTTTATAGATGATGGCTAAACAACTCATTCTATTGTCTAATTGAAGTGTACGAGGGAGGGGGAGAGAACAGGCCAATTTCCATATTACAGAAAAAAATCCTATCCACTGTTGTACATGGGGAGATAACAGTGGTGAGAGTGTAACCTAGATTACAATAACCATTATTATACATTCCTTAATTAAGATGACTTTTTTTGGGTTGTGACTAAACTCATATCAACTCATGCCATGTCATCCACATCATCAGTAGGGATGACATCACTTCACACTTGTTGCACATGACATGACATCATCAGTGGTTATGACATCATCCTTAAAGGAACACTCCGTCCATTTTCAACCAGCTTTGTATCATTAGAACATCAGTAGTAAATCAGAAAACTGTAAACGGTTTTGAAGTCTGTCATTTAATTTGACAGTTATTGAGAGTTGATTTGAGTTAATGAGTTATTAATTTGAGTTAGTGTGGACCAGTGATGTCACTGGTCCACACTTTAACACTCAATAACAATTAAATGACAGACTTCAAAACAGTTTACAGTTTTCTGATATACTACTGATGTTCTAATGATACAAAGCTGGTTGAAAATGGGCGGAGTGTTCCTTTAAGGTCACTCAGTGTTTTCCAGTTGACCCTTGCCCCGCTGTCCAGAAACAAATGGGTACATCCATATTTGTATACAGTCTATGGTAGTTAGTGGTCCCCAGTAGACATATGCCTTAGAATACATGTTGGTACTGTAATGGTGTGACAGAGGCAACTGACTGTCACACCAACTCAGGCTGATCAGTTCATTAGCATAGACCATAGTTGTATAAATCACTCGTAGTGGAATCTGAAAAGGATTATTTATACTGTAATCTATCTTACATGATGTTGCAATCCTTCAACTTAAACTCTGAAAATATTCAATGAACAAAGAGTTGTTATTTTATTTATGTAACCTTTATTTAACCAGGCAAGTCATTAAGAGTTTTTCTTTTATTTATTTAACCTTTATTTAACCAGGCAACTCATTAAGGACAAATTCTTATTTACAATGGCGACCTGGCAATGAACAAAGAGTATTCACACTGTGTCTCAACTGTGTCGAAGTGTGTATGTGTGTGCGTGTGTGTGTGTGTGTGTGTGTGTGTGTTCTTCTATTTCTATGAGGACCAAATGGCCTCACAAGGATACAAAGATGTAGAAGATCCTCCAAAGTGAATGTGAATGTCTGTCTGTCTGTCTGTCTGTCTGTCTGTATGTCTGTCTGTCTGTCTGTCTGTCTGTCTGTCTGTCTGTCTGTCTGTCTGTCTGTCTGTCTGTCTGTATGTCTGTCTGTCTGTCTGTCTGTCTGTATGTTTATTATTTTTTAGGATTAGGAGTTAGGTTTAGAGTTAGCAGAAGAAGAAGAAGAAGAAGAAGAAGGATAACAACCCTCAATGGAGAGTAGCCCATAATAATGAATGATAATAAGCGTATGAGTGGAAAACAAGTGAGAGGAGAAAGCCAAATGACTCCAGACTATTGCTCCAGACTTACAGAGTAATTGGTGGCCACGGTCAGTGGTTGGCCATCTTCAGTATAGAAGGTCTCTGTGAAGTCTGGACCTAAGAGCTCCCTGGGAAGGAACATGGAGAGAAGGGGGGAGACATGGAGGAGGAGAACATGGGGAGAAGGGGGGAGACATAGAGTTGGAGGGTTATGGGAACATGGGGAGAAGGGGGGGAGACATGGAGGGTTAGGATTTGATAAAGAACATGGGGAGAAGGGGGAGACAGAGGTGGAGAACGGGGAAGGGGGGAGACAGAGGTGGAGGACATGGGGAGAAGGGGGGAGACAGAGGTGGAGGACATGAGGAAGACATGGAGGTGGAGGGTTATGGGAACATGGGGAGAAGGGGGAGACATGGAGGTAGAGGGTTAAGATTTGGTATAAACTTGATAAAATGTTGATACAAATAAAAACTAGAATGATATATGTCTCTGCCAACAAGTGAGCAGTCCACATGCATGTCTGTCCAGACTTTGACGTTTGAGCCAAATGTGAAGAATTTCCGTCAAGTTGCCAGCCGCTTCACCGGCAGGGCGTAGCACATTGAGTATCACACGATTCCCACCAGTTCCCTTCCATCCCCACCAGGCGCCCCGACCGACCAGAGGAGGCGCTAGTGCAGCGACCAGGACACATACCCTTCAAGCGGTCTTCCCACCCGCAGACACTAGCCAATCGTGCCTGTATGGACGTCCGACCAAGGTAACACGGGGTGGGGTGCGAACCTGCGACCCTCATGTTGGTAGGCAGGGAATCTACCGCTCTTACTGTGGCTATTACATTGAATCTTGAAAAGGTCACAGTACAACATGCATTAGCTTCATTGTAATCTGTGGCAGAAATAGGTGACATTTGTCATGTTTGGTGACAAAGGGCTGTCAAATGTCAGGACGTCCCCGGACGAAGACCTGGGTGACAGATAAGGACGACGTCGCTGGACGAAGGCCTGGGCGTCAGATAAGGACGTCTAGTCTTACTCAGCGCTGTGTGATGAAGGCCTGGGCGTCAGATAAGGACGTCTAGTCTTACTCAGAGCTGTGTGATGAAGGCCTGGGCGTCAGATAAGGACGTCTAGTCTTACTCAGAGCTGTGTGATGAAGGCCTGGGCGTCAGATAAGGACGTCTGGTCTTACTCAGAGCTGTGTGATGAAGGCCTGGGCGTCAGATAAGGACGTCTAGTCTTACTCTGCGCTGTGTGATGAAGGCCTGGGCGTCAGATAAGGACGTCTAGTCTTACTCAGCGCTGTGTGATGAAGGCCTGGGCGTCAGATAAGGACGTCTAGTCTTACTCAGCGCTGCGTGATGAAGGCCTGGGCGTCAGATAAGGACGTCTGGTCTTACTCAGCGCTGTGTGATGAAGACCTGGGCGTCAGATAAGGACATCTGGTCTTACTCAGCGCTGTGTGATGAAGACCTGGGCGTCAGATAAGGACGTCTAGTCTTACTCAGCGCTGCGTGATGAAGGCCTGGGCATCAGATAAGGACGTCTGGTCTTACTCAGCGCTGTGTGATGAAGGCGTGGGCGTCAGATAAGGACGTCTAGTCTTACTCAGTGCTGCGTGATGAAGGCCTGGGCATCAGATAAGGACGTCTGGTCTTACTCTGCGTTGTGTGATGAAGGCCTGGGCGTCAGATAAGGACGTCTGGTCTTACTCAGAGCTGTGTGATGAAGGCCTGGGCGTCAGATAAGGACATCTGGTCTTACTCAGCGCTGTGTGATGAAGGCCTGGGCGTCAGATAAGGACGTCTAGTCTTACTCAGCGCTGCGTGATGAAGGCCTGGGCATCAGATAAGGACGTCTGGTCTTACTCTGCGTTGTGTGATGAAGGCCTGGGCGTCAGATAAGGACGTCTGGTCTTACTCAGAGCTGTGTGATGAAGGCCTGGGCGTCAGATAAGGACGTCTGGTCTTACTCAGAGCTGTGTGATGAAGGCCTGGGCGTCAGATAAGGACGTCTAGTCTTACTCAGCGCTGCGTGATGAAGGCCTGGGCATCAGATAAGGACGTCTGGTCTTACTCTGCGCTGTGTGATGAAGGCCTGGGCGTCAGATAAGGACGTCTGGTCTTACTCAGCGCTGTGTGATGAAGGCCTGGGCATCAGATAAGGACGTCTGGTCTTACTCAGTCAGCGCTGTGTGATGAAGGCCTGGGCGTCAGATAAGGACGTCTAGTCTTACTCTGCGCTGTGTGATGAAGGCCTGGGCGTCAGATAAGGACGTCTGGTCTTACTCAGCGCAGTGTGAGGAAGGCCTGGGCGTCAGATAAGGACGTCTAGTCTTACTCAGCGCTGTGTGATGAAGGCCTGGGCATCAGATAAGGACGTCTAGTCTTACTCAGAGCTGCGTGATGAAGGCCTGGGCGTCAGATAAGGACGTCTGGTCTTACTCAGCGCTGTGTGATGAAGGCCTGGGCGTCAGATAAGGACGTCTGGTCTTACTCAGCGCTGTGTGATGAAGGCCTGGGCGTCAGATAAGGACGTCTGGTCTTACTCAGCGCTGCGTGAGGCAGAAGCATCCCGCCTCTCTGGCTCAGAAACGGGCAGACGGGAAGACGAAGGAGAAAAGACTCGCCCAATCTCCATTGTTCCCAGGGGCCCTATTGTATTATTCATTGAGGGGGATCGTAATGGAACGTAATCCAGCTTTCTCACCCCTTTTACTGCAGACAATTTGCTCCGCCATAAAAAAAAAAGATAGTCTTACGTGGCAGTCTTCTTCTTAAGTTAATTCGATTGAAGCTGGTAGACGGACTGTGGCGTGATGTGGAACTCGACTCCGTCTTATCTGGACAATATTTGAATAAAAGGCTTTTTATCAATGGGAGAGGAAAGAAGCTGCTGATTGCTTTGCATGGCGTGTCACCCCCCCCCCCCCCCCCTCTCTCTCTCAAGCAGAGTAGAGTGAAGACATGGGAGTGAAGAGATTCAAAACAAAATGGTGTCAAATATCACCCGCAGTTTAGTGGAGGCATGACACCTCCAAGCTCCAAAAACACTGGACGAAAAATGTTGACCTACAATGTACAGTATACAGTTACGTGACCTTTGACCTGGCCTCCACCCACAGCAGAGCATTTCGAATAATGTATTTGCTTCCTGCATTGATTTAGATGAGATGTGGTCAGGTGACTCGCTGACCTTTGTGGGCGGAGGCAGTTTGGTCTCTGGTCATGAATAATTTGGGCGCTGGTCTGTGATGAAATCTCAGGGTCAGCGGTTGTGTTTAGGTGGACAGTGAGATGGAGAGCGTGTCTCACACAGTGCGACACAAGCGATAGTGCCAAACATGGTTTATAATATTGACGGTGGCAATTTTGTACTCGAAGGTGCCGCATCCGAATGATGATGTGATGTGATAGACCCCTTCTCACGGGGGCCATTTTGTGTGGAAAAGGCAGAGTAAACACAGGTGCAAGCATGTGGAATTTGGAAACGCTCATTAGTGTTTTGCTTGCAGCTGTGTTTATTCTGCCTTTTCGACACAAAATGGCCCCTGTGAAAAGGGTCTATTGTGATTAAAATAACTACTTTGCCATTTTTTTTACCTTATCTCCATACATTAGTCCTCACTAATACACCAGGACCTCCAAAACACAGAGCAGTTAGACAGACACACTGCCGTCTCATAGCATAGCATTATACACATATACACAATACACAGAGCAGTTAGACAGACACACTGCCGTCTCATAGCATAGCTGTGACTGGAGGTGAACTGTTCAGCTCATGACGTGTGTAAGACAAGGACACCACTCACAAGGGAGTCAAGGGACACCAACAGGAAGAGTGTGTGGGACACCAACGAGACAAACCTAACGCACCTGTCAACAACACACACACACACCTCCCCTCTGTCCTGTCTACAACGTTGAAACAAACGCGCTTTCTCCAATCACCAATTACTAAGTGCACAGCAGTGTTTTAGCTGTCAGCACACAAACAAACACACGCGCGCACGCGCACGCACACACACACACACACACACGCACACGCACACGCACACACGGCATGGAAATGACTAATAGCTAATGGCAGAAATATTCTGCTGTGTGAGAATGACGAGCCCGCGGGCCGCCTGGACTAATAGGAAAACAAGAAACGGCAATTAAAGGCGAGGAATGGCTCCGTTAAAGCAACACCACCAAGTCTTCATGATGTTACTGGTGAATGACACCACCACATGCTGAATATTAAATAAGACCGTGGCTTGAAGGTGTGTAGATGCTGTCAGACCAGGTCTTGAAGGAGAATCCAGTCGTATTATCTTTAGCTTTAGATCTAGAATATCCAAAAATATACACATATGAAACGAGGGAGAGGACTTCACTTTGCTCTCTACACCTCCATAGAATGAAATGTAAAGGTCCAGAAAGACCACGCCCACTGTAGACCACGCCCACTGTAGACCACGCCCACTGTGGGCTGTCGGTGAGCGTCTGTGGCCCTCGTCTTTACAGTGTCTCCCGCATCATCGGCTTTTCCTGTTGAATGGTATCGGGCAGTCAGCCAAGTATGTATGTACACATACAACATACAACATATACATTCCTTTCTTCTACCACAAGCAAAAGGCAGTGCTATTTGTTTATCTGACATATTCTCGATTAAGAAGGGCCGGTAGTTACATGATGAAACCGTTTAAAAGTGGTGTGAAAATGGCAGGCAAAGTGCGCAGAACATACTGTACGTGAGAGAGAGTGGCATCAGCGGAGGACCAAAATGCGTGACTCATTAGCCAATGAACAGCCAGGAAGGGGTTTGAATGCTAAAATAAAGCTGATATAATGTACAATTTGATTCAAAAAAACAAAAACAAAAAACCCTTTCAAAGTACAACACAAACTGTCCATTTTGCTGCAACTCGACAGTGCTGCTTAATCCAGAACCTTACTTCCTGGAACTCTTGAGAGTAAAAAAAAATGGTCCATTGGAGTGAATGGAGATGTTGTTGTGACTCTTCTATTTACACGGCTCTGGCTGTTCTTTGCGGTGCGTTCAAGTGCAACGTTTTGGCGCGGACACAGGAGATGTGAGGCCATCGTTGCCGCTAGCCGAGTGTGTCGGGGGGCTTTAGGCTGGGTAAAGGAGAGAGTGACTTTGAAAGTGCTGCTGTTATCCCCGGGGGGGGGGGGGATCGGACTAACACTTTCTGCTCTGGCGCTGATAACGCTGCCATGACACCCAGACAGCTGCAGCTGACCTGGAAGCAAAACGTTCCACATCAACACCGTAGCAAGTCACTGTCGATGACATCACAGATCCCAGCCTCGGGGCAGAGCTCGATGACATCACAGATCCCAGCCTCGGGGCAGAGCTCGATGACATCACAGATCCCAGCTTCGGGGCAGAGCTCGATGACATCACAGATCCCAGCCTCGGGGCAGAGCGACTTATCGCCGCGCTGTCAGGTGAAAAAGCCTTTTATATCTCCTCCACACGTCGACTTTCCAGCAGCGGAGAAAAAAAACAAGAAGAAAGACAACCTTGTTTTTCAGGCTGGCGATCATGCGTTTGAGTTTTATAAAGGCTTTCGTTGTCGAATCTTCTCAGCCACACAAGCCTTCAAGTGAAGTTGAAAATTGGGAGTTATGTTTTGGCAACATGTTTCAACAACAGCGCTAGTATGTGCTCACAAACACTATCTCTTTGTGACTGTCCTTCCTTAACAGGAATTAAAAAAAATGCAATCTCCCATTTAGCCCTTAAGTGGAGGTTGTGCGTTTATCACTGTCAAGGTTTTTTTAATTCACTTCAACTTTCCCTTCAGACACAAATGTGGTTTTGATAAAGTCGTTTCATTAAGATTCAGGTTTCTTTAAGAAGTCTTTTGGAAGGACAAGGCGGTCATAAACAACTTGGCACAGGGAACTATGGTGCCAACAGACCGTGAAACGCTGCTGCAGAGGCATCTCTCTACTAACTCCAGGAATCTGTGTGTGTTTATCGCATATCTCCAGAATCGTTTGTCCACTTCACACTTAGGCGTGCGGGTGTGTTGCTGGGGACCCAGGGAAGTACAGTGTCGGATTTGGACACGTGCAATTTGGACACATGACACATTCAATATGAATAAACTTTGACTAAACGGACGGACGACACAACATGTTCATATCCTATGAATAAACTTTGACTGTCATCAGTGTTGTGACATAACTGATGATGTCATCAGTGCCCGGGCCACAACCCATTGCTGCGCAGCAGCTATAATTCCTTATTGTTTAAATTGATACGTTTGTCAATTGATACTTCTAAGCACGCGCTATATAGTTGACAGCTATATCCAGACTCCCAAACAAAAGCACAATGAGTTGACAGCTATATCCAGACTCCCAAACACAAGCACAACGAGTTGACAGCTATATCCAGACTCCCAAACACAAGCACAATGAGTTGACAGCTATATCCAGACTCCCAAACACAAGCACAATGAGTTGACAGCTATATCCAGACTGCCAAACACAAGCACAGTGAGTTGACAGCTATATCCTAAAGTTATAATATTTTCTACCAAGGGCTGATATTTCATGAGTTTGGATGTACAGGTCAAATGAGCGGCCCATTTCAATGATGGTAACTGATTTTCTGGTTTTGTGAATGAAAACGTTAGGGTTGTGCTACAACCCAGGTTTTACGAGTGAGAACGAGAGCTCTCACTAGTGCCTACTTCGCTGCGTACGCAGCATTATGGAAGACTGTCATTTTTGCTTCAAAAATTATTTTAAATTAAAACCTGACCACGCCCCTTTAGGTGACGTGGTGCCCCCCTGGGCTGACTGCTCGCCCCCGTGACTACGTCACGGCCAGTCACCCCAGGGGCCGCCACTCATTTCTTCCAGCCAGCTGAGATCCGACGCACCCAGAGACGCATCGACGCAGCAAGGCTGGGTAGTGAGAGCTCTCGTTCTCACTCGTAAAACCTGGGTTGTAGCACAACCCTAACGTTTTACTTCGTTTCGAACTCAAGCTCTCACTAGTGCCTCCATTCAACCGACCTTGCTGCCGGGAGCACCCCACAGGGCGACCCGAAAGGCACCGGTGAACCACGGCCATACGGCAACGTTTATGCCTAACCGTCTGACATATTAGAGTGGCAACGATACTACTTTCTTGCCACCGACAGCACCGCGTGCGCAAACTGCGAACCGGATACGTCGAGACTGTAGTACCTGACGAAAGTGTGATGATAGGATCATGAGGCCGCGGCACACATGTCCTCCACCGACACACCGCGCAACAACGCAGAGGATGTCGCAATACCTCGCGTAGAACGCGCCTTGATACCCTCCTGGGGAACCTTGCCCACGGCAGAGTATGCCAACGCGATCGCCTCCACTATCCAGTGTGATAAGCGATCCTTGGAAAGGGGTCCGCCCTGGGCCCTTTGCCCAAAGCAAAACAACAGCTGATCTGTAATGCGTAAAGAACGCGTCCTGGCCACATAGGCCGAGAACGCCCTTACGGGGCACAGCATGAGCAAACGTCTCTCCTCGCCCGTCTCTAACTGAACGGCGGGGGACAGAATGCTGATAAGTCTATGACCATAGACCTAAAGCTGACATTAATAATCTTAGGTTGGTAAGCCGGGTTAGGTCGCAACGTAACCCTGCGCCCATCATTACCACACAGGCCTGCTGCACCGAGAGGGCAATCAGGTCACCAACTCTCTTTCCTGACGACAAGGCCAGCAGCAGCGCGGTCTTTAAAGACAGAACCCTTAAATCGGCGGAGTCCAAGGACTCAAACGGATGACCCGTTAGCCCGTCCAGCACCGTAACCAGGTCCGATTTGGGGGAAAAAACGCACCGCGACGGCGGGCGCAGTTTACGCGCCCCTTTCATGAGGCGCAAGACCAAAGGGTACGCCCCCACGGGGCTCCCTTCAATTCCCCTATGGCACGCAGAATCGCGGCTACGTACAGCTTAAACGACTGCGGGGACTGACCCGCGTCAAGCAGGCTCTGAAGGAAACAGAGAACTGGTCGCACACTGCAGTTCACTGGATCCACGCCCTTACTTGCTGCATAGTGCATCCCACATTATCAGGCAAGCCCTGGGCTAGCAACTGGTCCGGTTCAGGAGCCAGACCGCTAGCTTCCACCTGCCTGGGGAGGGGTGGAACACCTCCCCCTCCGCCTGGGATAGGAGATCGGCCCGTACCGGCAATGCCCAGGGCGGATCTTGCGCCAGGGAGACCAGGTCCGCAAACCATGTCTGCCTGTGCCAAACAGACTAAAACGAGCCGGAGGCGCTGTTCCCTCACCCTGTCCCACACCTGACGGATCAGGAGGGGTCGGGGGAAACGCATAGAGCCCCTCCCTTGGCCACGCGTGCGCTTTTAGCGCGTCATGACCTAACGGGGGCTGTCCTCCTGGATCGAGAACCACAGTGGGCAGTGTGTCGCGCGCCGCGATGCGAGAGATCGACGCAGGCGCGACCAACCCTGGCCCAAACCTGTTCCATCACCCGAGGGTGGAGGCACCACTCCGTATAACGGGGATTGCCTCGAGACAGCAGGCCGGTCGTAACTCCGCCGTCCCGGCAGATAGACCGCTGACACTGAAAGGAGACGGGGAAACACCCACAGGTGAATCCCCGCTATGGTTCAGCGCCCCCGACCGCACACCGCCCTGTTTGTTCAGGTGGGCGATCGCTGCCCTATTGTCCGAGCGAATCAGCACATGGTGCCCATGTGTGAGCCGCTGGAAGTGTTACCTCCGCAGGCCGGGGGGACTGCGGAGGCAACGTTCTCTTTCGAGTCTGGCCGCACGCGGACTTGTCCGGCAGTGCGGTCCCCAAGAGAGCTCCCAACCAACAATGGGCCCACGGCGCCATTGATGGTGGGCTTGTCCTGAAGCAGAGCCCGGCGAATCGCCTTCAGCTCTAGCACGTTTATGTGGCGAAGCTCCTGAGCCTCCCACCGGCCGTTCGCCGAAAAATGCCCGCAAATCGCACCCCCTCCCCAGAGGGAGGCGTCTGTGCGAATTACCATCCTGAGCGGGACAGGGCCCCACCGAGTACCTCTCGAGAGGTAACGGGGGTCCGCCCATATAGCCAGCGCCTGCCAGGCCTGACCTGTCAGAGGAACCCTGCGATGACGGTCCCCGGCCGAGTCCAGGCGAAGCCTGAGAACCATATTTGGACCACGAGAGCATGTGTAGCCTCCCTAGCGGGAGCACATGCAGTGCTGAGGCCATCAGGCCCAACATTACTGTGCACTGATGCACTGACACCGAGGGCACAGACCTAACGTCCTTGGCTTGCTGTCCGAACCGTGCGCGCCTGTCGCTCTGGCGAAAGGCTCGCAGGAAGTATAGCTCGAGCCCCAGGAAGGTCGCCGCCTGCGCTGGGACGAAGCAACTCTTCTGCCAGTTCACCAAAAACCCTAAGGTTTGCCGGTGATCGGTCACCACCTTGGTATGTTCCGCGGCACAGACCCTCGAGTCGTCACGCACACCGTGAGGGTTCGCGGGCTCAAAGACATGCCGAATGGCAAGCCACAGAACTCGTAAGCCTTCCCCCGGAAGGAGAACCTCAGGTATTTCCTGTGTCTCCTGACCATGTGGACATGGAAGACCGCACCTTCCAGATCCCTGGAAGTAAGAAATCCCCCTGTCTCAACTTGAACAGGCGGGGAAGAGAGCATTCGGGATGGGACTTCCTCAGCGTCTTGTTGAGACGCCGAAGGTCCGATTTTGGACGCATGGAGCCGTCCATGGCCTCCTCCTCCACGGCCAGATCGGGGGTCCCGTCGAACGTGGGTGGGCAAACTGTAGCGCGTATCCCCTGTGGAGGGTGCGCCGTAATGGGGACGGGGGAACATAGATGCTCCCAGGCATCGAGCCTGTTGGACAAGATGGTCTCTTGTGGCCAACGGAGCGGAACCCGTTCCACCACTCGGATCATACTCTCTCCCTCAATGTCCCCAAAGGAGACAGTGCACGGTCATCAAAAGCATAAAGCATATGAACTGAATCAAGTCTCTCTGCCCGCTTCGCGCTCAGAAGAGTATGGATAGCGAGACTGAACATTTTAGAAACACATTTCTCAAGTTAGAAACTATAGAAATGATCCCTGAAATATAGTCATGAGCATATTGCTGGGCCCCGGGACCTTTCGATCCGGTGCCCTGATGGGGGGGCGGGACGTGAGAGGCTACGCCCCCCCGCCGCATGGACAGTTCCGTAGAAGCTGTGCATGCTGGGGGAGAACTTCTTACGCAAGCTCCGCCTACTGACGCGCTGTTGTATCGAAGTAACCCCCCCCCCCCCCCCCCCCTGCCGTGCGCCTTTCGCAGGCTGGGGGGACTGCGGGGGTAACGTTCTCTCTCGAGACGCACGTGGACTTGTCCGACAGTGCGGCCCCCAGACGAGCTCCCGACCAGCAATGAGCTGTTGGCGCCATTGATGGTGGGCTGTCCTAGGAGCCTCTAGCCGAGGCCAGGCCGTAGCCATGGACCAAGGCGAGCCTTGATGCTGGGTATGAGACCCTGGGCGAGCTCCCGACCGAACTCAGGCCTTGGGCACCGAGGACGGTGGGTCTAAAGCTACAAGCCGCAGGCTGGAACTAAGCCCAGCCTTGGTGAGCCAACCGGTGGGCTTGACCTGGGCGCCGCCAACCGAGGCCAGGCCGTGGCCATGGACCAAGGTGCGCCGTACCCCCTGCCAGGCCCCCTCCACTTGCCGGGGGCACCCCAACAAGGGAGTGCGACCCATGGAGAGCTCCCAACCACCCCGGGCCTTGGGCACCAAGGGCGGTGGGCTTGTCCTTAGAGCTACAAGCCAAAGGCTGGCACTGAGCCCAGACCTTGGCGAGCTGTAAGCCCTGCTGGACACGTAGCGCCAGCAAGGAGCAGTATGTCTATTGTAGCGGAGGTATCTCGCGCCCAATGTACTTACTAGCACACAGATACTAACTACACGGGTGCACGCCAGCTATCTGCAAAATGCTATCGTTCTGTGCTAAACAGTACTAATATTGCTATCTGCACCTATGCAAGGCAGGCTAGCTTTAAAACTTCTTTGAGAGCGGCCTTGGCCAGCTCTCAAGAGCTTAGCTGCGGACCAGACCGAGGGTTCAAGGCGCCTGTGCAGCGTGCTCGTGCCCAAGGCCGAACACGCACTTAACGTGCCGATTCATACTCGGCCAAGTAGTTTTACACACGGCCCATCCCCTCCCTGACCTTCCCTGCTCAGTAGCAAGAGGAAGCAGGAAGCTAACCACTAATAGCAAGCTCCCGCAAGGCGCACCCTAATAGCGGGAGTACCGCTTAAGCAAGCTAGCAAAAAGCACATGCTAACAGTAAGCAACCCGGAGGCTAGCGAACGTGCGCGTGCAATGGTAACGTAAGCGGCAATAGCCCATCCCGAAGGGGGGGCACCAATACCCACAACCTGTTAACCCGAGAGAACAGACGTGGAAGCCACTAGCTAAGCTGGCATAAGCACTGAGAGACAAGCGTGCGCTAACACAAGCCTGCGCACAGGCCGGTGCAGCGCGTCTCTACCCTGAGTAACACAGGGAAGCAAGCGTGACCGCGAGCATTAGGCCAGCGGCCCGCGAAGCTAGTCAATCTCAGAAGAAACTCCTCAGAGGGAGTTGCAATCTAGTAGATGCTAATTGCACGAGGCAAGCAAACACTTAGCAGACAAGCAAGCTGGCTAAGATGGCGTAAGTACTGAGAGAAGCGGCCCACACAAGGTGCGGGGCGAGCTCAACTAGCTAGCGAATCGCCCAGCTAAAATCTCAGACGCCAGTAAAAGCTACACTACATTCATGTAGGTCCCAGCAACGCCTGTTCAAATTCATTGTGCCGGTCGTAATCGGCCAGCGTAGCCTCACAGCTAATACAGCACCTAGCTGTTCCCCCCTCTCTGTGTCTAACAGGAAACGGGGTTAACGTGCAAGCTAAGCCTGCACCGTAAGAGCTGGAGTACTACACATCGCTAGATACTGGCTGCACGGGGGCAAGCTAGCTACCTAGCTAATTCACTGAAGAGCATTACTACTCTCGCTTAAGGCGCGCCCTACAAGAGGTAGCTGGCGCGAATACTTAGCACACAGACACTAACTGCACGTGTGCACGTTAGCTATCTGTGCTACAAGGTAGTCCAAGCTAGCTGCACTGAGCAAACTAGCTAACTATCTAACGCGCGTGCTCTAAAGCCGGCGTTCCTAAAGTACCTAGCAACAGAAGCAACCGCACGAATGCATCTAGCTATCTGTGACAACTGTGCTATTTAGCCTGTTGTTCTAGTGCTAACGGTACAAGCTATTCTGCATGTATGCAAACCTAGCTAAAAGTTATGAGTGCAGACCTGAGTCTTGCGCTCGAGCCAAACAAACGTTAACCCAGCCGGGGAAACGTTAAAACGTGCACTGTACGGCGACAGTGATACAAGCACTGCGCAGCGGCAGTATTATAAAACAACAGTTAGCAAGAAGATACTCTTAGCTTGGATGACTTGATCCGATGCCGCTGGTGAAGAGAACAGGAACGGGTCCCCGAATCCTGATTTATCTCGTCCACGCGAACCTCTCGAAGGCGGGCAAATTAACCGGAGCGAGTCTATTTGTCCAAACTCTGAAGAGCGCTGACTTTCTAGCTAACCGTGGAGCTTAAGAAAACGACGTCCTCACACTGGCTGGAAGAAGCGAAGAGTGACGGCCCCTGGGGTGACTGGCCGTGACGTAGTCACGGGGGCGAGCAGTCAGCCCAGGGGGGCACCACGTCACCTAAAGGGGCGTGGTCAGGTTTTAATTTAAAGTAATTTTTGGAGCAAAAATGACAGTCTTCCATAATGCTGCGTACGCAGCGAAGTAGGCACTAGTGAGAGCTTGAGTTCGAAACGAAGTAAAACAGTATCTGGGCTACTTGGGATATTGTGCAGTGTGTTGTTACGGGTGCAGTTTTACAGTGCTGTTTTATGCATTAGTGTTGTCTTCTCCTGTGATAGTTCATTCCTTACCGAGATAGATCTCCCCACGCTGCACGGCTAACCTGCTCTTCTTATCAGCTCTCTGCTAACCTGCTCTTCTTATCAGCTGAGCTCTCTGCTAACCTGCTCTTCTTATCAGCTCTCTGCTAACCTGCGCTTCTTATCAGCTCTCTGCTAACCTGCTCTTCTTATCAGCTCTCTGCTAACCTGCTCTTCTTATCAGCTCTCTGCTAACCTGCTCTTCTTATCAGCTCTCTGCTAACCTGCTCTTCTTATCAGCCCTCTGCTAACCTGCGCTTCTTATCAGCTCTCTGGAAACAGCGAGGCACCATTCATATAGGATCCCCATAAGAAAAATACATTGCATTCAAATGATAATGACGAAAGAATAAAACAAGAATGGCTCCCGTTGAATTAATCGAGGACTGAAGCGTTGTACTTGTTGTATATAATTAAATTAAGCCTACTTACCACTTTGGAACAGCTGGCCCTATGTTTTTATATTTATTCATTTTTATTTGCTCCCAAGTACATTTGACCCCGCCGATTGCAGCTGAACGCTGCGTGGAGAAATATCACTATTCACCGGCGTAAAAATGTTACTTCTTTAAAGTGCGCCAAGGTGCCGTGTGTGCAACGGAGCTGCTATTTATAGGCTATTTTCTTTTATCAATGAAAACTATGCCTGCACACTCGATTCAGTTCAGCAGCTTTTTTTATTATCTTTTTATTCTTATTTTATTATTATTATTGGTATTATAGGAATTATTGCATCAGTGCGACCAAACACGTCATGAGTGATAGAGATAATTATTCATTGAGCCTAAATCTATGATTTAAATAGGCCTATTTTGGAAATTTAGACTGAGATTACTGACATTACTTCCACTCGCAAAAAAGACATGCAGGTTTTATTGAGTAGAAGCTGCTGTAGGCTCGTGGAGGCAGAAACCGCTGTTCAAAGAAATCAAAGGCCTAATGTGAATAAAAGTGGTAACTTTAGACAGTCCTTCAGTAACAGACTCATATCCAACGCGGATTTTGATTCTGACATACAGTAAAGCTCCGCTAATTAATACACTTTGATGTGCGCTTTCAATGAATGCGGAAATAGGCGTGTCTGACGCTGTAAAATCCGGAGCTGTCCATATTGCATTGTGATTGGCTAGTTGTTACAAACCACACCTCTTTCATGTGCACGAGCTCAGAGCTGGATAAGGAAATCCTAAATTGACAGACCCAGCTGATAACCACCGTCGTGGTATCGTTTAGCTTGATTGCAAGGTCCTGGATCTGTTTATCTCCATTAGTGTTGTCTTCTCCTGTGCTTCTCTGATGATGTTTGAGACCAGGTCGACCAGGCGCTCATGCCTGCTTATGTAGAGTTCTTTCTAGTAGGCTGCAGCCATTTAGAATACAGTATGTGCTATTGTCTCTACACAATATATGGTGCAATTTGGACACGCAAAACGTTCAATATTAATAAACTTTTAGTGGGGTAGGCAGACAGTGCAGCTGCGGGACGAACGGGCACTGCAGCAGTAAAAACAAAAGTGAGAATTGACAGCTGAGGGGCGTTGTACCCTCCTCTAGTCTCCAACCAACTGTCATCTCCACCAGTCTGTCTTACAACATCGCCACCAGTCTGTCTTACAACATCGCCACCAGTCTGTCTTACAACATCGCCACCAGTCTGTCTTACAACATCTCCACCAGTCTGTCTTACAACATCTCCACCAGTCTGTCTTACAACATCTCCACCAGTCTGTCTTACAACATCTCCACCAGTCTGTCTTACAACATCTCCACCAGTCTGTCTTACAACATGTCC
Source organism: Poromitra crassiceps (assembly GCF_964638095.1). Classification (NCBI taxonomy): domain Eukaryota; kingdom Metazoa; phylum Chordata; class Actinopteri; order Beryciformes; family Melamphaidae; genus Poromitra; species Poromitra crassiceps. The sequence goes on along the minus strand of NC_139628.1, from coordinate 49,095,387 downwards.
ACCAGTCTGTCTTACAACATCTCCACCAGTCTGTCTTACAACATCTCCACCAATCTGTCTTACAACATCTCCACCAGTCTGTCTTACAACATCTCCACCAGTCTGTCTTACAACATCTCCACCAGTCTGTCTTACAACATCTCCACCAGTCTGTCTTACAACATCTCCCACCAGTCTGTCTTACAACATCTCCACCAGTCTGTCTTACAACATCTCCACCAGTCTGTCTTACAACATCTCCACCAGTCTGTCTTACAACATCTCCACCAGTCTGTCTTACAACATCTCCACCAGTCCGTCTTACAACATCTCCAGTATCACAGTAGTAGTGGGTGCGGCGCGAGGAAGCAACCTCATTTCTCGAAAACTTAAGGTGTGAAACCATCTCAGCCAGGATGTGGTTTTATGCTCAGGCTTGCTGGTAACCTCACGCTCTTATTATCTGAGGCACGGTTTGAAACCGTTGCAAAGTCCCGGACAAGCGCGGCGTACCTTTTGACCGCATTGCAGATCAACCGTTTTGTTTATGTGCTGTAAGGACTATGTTGGGTGTAACAGGTAACGATGGTTGATGGAAAAGATAGGAGGAGATTTCCATTGCCATTTCATGAAAGCAACAAGCCACTTGACGCTGTGATTTTAGAACATTTAAAATGGTTTCTAGGCTTAAAAACGCCGCAGGCATTTGATATTGCGACAGCAACTCACACTTGTATGTTTGCCACATTTAAATTGATGCAGTTGAAGCATACCTTAGTGTGTTCAAGTGTAGCGGTAGATTCCCTGCCTACCAACACGATGGTCGCAGGTTCGCTCCCCCGTGTTAACTCGTCCATACAGTGGGAATAGCGTGATCCTCCCACGTGCTACATCGTGCTGGTGAACCTCCCCGCTGTCAGGTGAAAAGAAGCGGCTGGCAACTGCACATGTATCGGAGGAAGCATGTGCGTGTCTACGGCTCTCCCCAGATCGGCAGAGGGGGTGGAGCAACGACCGGGGCAGCAGGGGGAATTGGCCAAGTACAATTGGGGAGAAAATGGGGGGAAATCGGAGAGAAAAAAGTGATGCAGCTGAAGCAAACCTTAGTACAGCTGAAGCATACAGCTGAAGCATACAGCTGAAGCATACAGCTGAAGCATACCTAAGTACAGCTTCCCTGTGTTGCAAAAATAATTGTCCTCTTTTCTTAGTACTTCTCATGAGCAGTGGTGTAGTGAGCAGTCATTCAGCGTGCCGCATTACTGTATCTGCGGGGCCACGAACAGCAGTCAATATTTTTTATGTGGCTACAAACAGAATATGCACAAAGTTAACCATGAAATTGCTTTGAAACCCCCGATAGTAAAGTGTCAGTTCTGTAGTAAAGTGTCAGTTCTGTAGTAAAGTGTCAGTTCTGTAATAAAGTGTCAGTTCTGTAGTAAAGTATCAGTTCTGTAGTAAAGTGTCAGTTCTGTAGTAAAGTATCAGTTCTGTAGTAAAGTATCAGTTCTGTAGTAAAGTGTAAGTTATGTAGTAAAGTATCAGTTCTGTAGTAAAGTATCAGTTCTGTAGTAAAGTATCAGTTCTGTAGTAAAGTGTCAGGTCTGTAGTAAAGTATCAGTTCTGTAGTAAAGTGTCAGTTCTGTAGTAAAGTATGTAGTAATTGCCCAAACAAAAGGAGAAAAAAAGGCTTTCCTCAAGGCCAATTACTACTGGCACCTTTACAGATAAGATATATATATATAATAATATATATAATATAACAAACCAATATCCCATCAAGAGTGCATTGTTGAGGCTGTCACTAAGTCTATACGCTGAGTCAGCTGACTTCCGCTGAGTCAGCTGACCTCCACTCAGTCAGGTGACCTCCGCTGAGTACAACTGACCTTGTATACACTCATACACTGGCCACGTTTCCCTCCTCTCCTGATGTAAATGCACACAAAACACAATCCAACCAAGTGAGCTGAGCTGTGTTTTACAGAGGGGGGGGAGAGGCCGTCGGATGTAGAGGGGTTAGAGATGTTAGCTTTAGCTGCCCAGATGACAGCTGTGTAGAGAGAGGGGACCAGTGTGTGTGTCTGCCTCTGATCGCTGCCTGCTTTGGTGGGGAGGGGGGAGGTGAAGCAGTGCTGTCTAGGGACGTAGAGTTTTTTTCTCTTCTAACCCCAAAAGTGATTTTGCAGGCTATGAGCCGTCAGACAGAATAAGTATATTATTAAGCCTGCCTCACACTCGCACTGTTTCTTACTATGATGCATCCATTTCAAGTGAAAAGCGGTGAACTCTACTCTGCAAATCAATAAACAAACACACACACACACAGACACACACACACACACACACACACACACACACACACACACAGCTTTAAGGTTTTTGTGGGGGGAGAGAGACAGACAGAGCAGGGGAGAGAGACAGACAGACAGCAGGGGAGAGAGAGAGACAGACAGAAATAGCAGGGGAGAGACAGAGAGAGGGACTGACCCACTGCCCTACTGACAGGAAAACACGCGCTTACGCACACACACACACACACACACACACACACACACACACACCACACACACACACACACACACACACACACACACACACACACACACACACACACACACACACACACACACACACACACACACACCATCCTTCTCTTTCTCACACACTCTCCCAGAGGTTAAGCATTACCATCTGCACTCAGTCAATCATCTCACAAGCTTTTTAGTGGGGAGGAGGAGCCAGTAGCCACAGTGATATTTTCCAACTCTTTTGGCTGATACAGATATACAGTATATGTGCACATTTCTCCCACCGAATTTCAGAGAACACCAAGTCTCTCCTGTCGTCATGCTTTTCAAAATGAACACATTCACTGGGCAAAGTAAGAAAACTACTTCAACTTAGCTTATGTAAAACATGCCATATTTTTTTAAATGTACTGGATACTGCATAATAAACATCATATTACCGGGTCGATTTCTCGGTCTGGTGTACGAGCTTAAACCACAACACCAGCAGCGTCAGGACGTGCTGGGAAACATTGGCGGGGGAGTGGGAGGAGTGAGCGGGTGCCCTCCGTTTGCACCTCTGCTGTTCTTGTTTTTGTTTTGTTTTGTTTTGCATGTTTTTAGCTGGGGTTCCTATCTGGAGGAAACCCCAGGGGAGCAGATAGAACATCTAAACTCCACACAGAAAGGCCCTTTTTGACGACCCCACCTGGGCCGTAGGCACTGAGGACATGGGGATGGGGACACACACCCTCAGCGCCCACAGCGTCCCAGGCGGGAATCGAACCCAGGACCTTGTTTCTGTGAGACGACAGCGCTACCACTGCGCAGCCAGCATGCCCCCCCTCTCCTGTTTACCGCAGGCGCCCAGGAGAAAAATGCCATAACTATGCCCATAACAGGCCCTTCTGCCTGCATAATCATCAAATGGATTGTAGCAGCATATTCCATGCTTTAAACAACAACAAGAACAGAAAACACAACGACCTAAATTAAATTAGGTCCGACAATAAATCGTGTCTTGCTTAATAGGGCAGGAGAGGAAATGTTATGCAAACATCCTTATCAAGAGACGTTGGCAACAAGAAAAATGAGTGGACGCTTAACGAGGCCAAAAGAGAGAAGAAGAAAAGGCGTAATTGAACAGTTTGTGCATCTCCGTTGCGGTGGCGGGATGGTCGTGGAGAGGACATTGATCACATGGCGTGACGGGGCTGAGCGTGCAGCGTGGAGCTGGAGGACACACGATAAGACAAACAAATGATAGCGGACGTTTGCCGCGTGCTGCAGCCAAACGCCGCTAGCCAGTGTTTTGCAGGTGCAGGCTGAACGGGGTAATTAGTGTTTGCTGCTTAGGAGGCAGTCATGGCCTCTGAGGAAATACTAGAAAGGAAGAATTCTGGGGGGAGAAACCGAATACTTTTGGAATTTTCCGGTAGGGCTGGGCAAGAAGCGAAATTATATTGATATTGTGATATGAGACTAGAGATTGTCTATATGGTAATCTATGGTGTAGCTACGGGTGCGCCTGGGTGTGCCAATGCCACCCACACAGGCAGCTGGCACACCCAAAAAGAAAGGGGGAAAAATTAAGTTATTAAGCCATTCAGACCAATAGCGTTTTTGGAGCTGCCAACGTCTTTCTGCAATTCATTCTCTATGTAAGGACGCGCTAGACGCACTCCTCTTTTAATGAACGCACCTGGCGTTTCAGCGCTGGTGGCGTCTGTTGTTTTTGGAGGAGCGCTGTGGGCGTTTTTAAGCTGAAAAAGTTGAACATTAGAGGAAAAGCGCCCTGATCGTCTTTTCCTCTCTTCCTACCTCTTCTCCTCCCGAGGGATTTTCAACCTCTGTTGCTGCCAGAATTAGCAATAATCTGGCTTTCATGTTGACAGTGAACAACATCAAACAGACAAAACTAGCTGGCTACCGGCCGTGTGGTCGTTGTGTTCTGATCTGTACTGCACGCGACTACAGGGGAAAAACAAACGGAGCAAAAAAAAACCGCTCCGTGCGCTGTGTTTTGTGCACAATGGAAGCGCTCTCAACATGATTTTCATAGCGTTCTGACTGAAAAAAGCGCTTTGGGGGTGAACGCTTGGTGGTGGACAGTGGAGAGACAGATGATGATGAAGATGATGCAGCCGAAACAATGACGTTAATAACAGCGGGGGGACGCAGCCAAAAACACACTGGTGGTTTGTGCAGCAGCAGGAGGACACTGAGAACGCTACAGATCTCTCTGCAGTAGACGAACCTGCATGCCAACCAAACTTGCGTTCTTTCCCGACTAGAACACTCATTGGAAAAAGCAGGTGAGACTTTTTTGAGATACCAAAGTGGTTTTACATGTTGCCAGAAAATACAATTTAATTGACTGCTTCTACCTGCTAATAATGAGTGCGAAAAGGAGCAAACATTGATGGTTATGGTTATCTTAATATTCCTCTAAATCTGGCTTGAAAAGGCCCAATTTTTTTTGGCCAAATGGTTCGCCCCCTGGCACACCCTCTCTTTCTGTGGCACACCCAATGTGCCAAGTCTGGCTACGCCAGTGATGGTAATATGGCGATATGGCATAAGTGTTGCCTTTGCCTGGTTTTAAAGTCTGCATTACAGTAAAGTGATGTCATTTTCTGAACTCACCAGACTGTTCTAGCTGTTCTATTATTTGCCTTTACCCACTTAGTCATTATATCCACATTACACATTGGATCCCCCCTTCACCCTCTCTGTCACCCTGCCCCCCACTCTCTCCCTCACCCCCTTCACCCCTTCATCCCACCAAGTGAAGTGCCTCCAAATCGGGATGTTTTTGTTTTTTCTTGCCTCTCTCCGTCGCGAGCGCAGAACAACAAAGCTCGTTATTCATTTTAATCACTACGGCCAAGTTCAAACAAACAAACTAGTTCTTTGGGAAGATCGATCGGGCTCTCAGATAATAAAGAGTGTTTCCAGTCGGGGCGTCAAGAGTATTCTAGAGGTAAAAGCACGCTCCTACCACCGCGAAGACCCGGGTTCAATTCCCGGCAGCGGTACTTCTGGCTTGGTCAGACGTTCCTACAGACACAATTGGCCGTGTCTGCGGGTGGGAAGCCGGTGGGGTATGAGTCCTGGTCGCTGCACTAGCGCCTCCTCTGGTTGGTCGGTGACGGGTGCATGTCCAGGGGAAGGGGAACTGGGGGGGAATAGCGTGATCCTCTCACACACGCTACATCCTGCTGGTGAAACTCCTCGCTGTCAGTTGAAAAGAAGCAGCTGGTGACTACACATGTATTGGAGGAAGCATGTGCTAGTCTACAACTCTCCCCAGATCGCCAGAGGGGGTGGAGCAACGAGGCAGCAGGGGGGATTGGCCAAGTACTATTGGCAAGAAAATGGGAGAAAAACTGAGGGGGAAGGGGTGTCTACCTTGCCCAATGGGTTTAGCTGAACTAGACATATTTATCAGAGTCTGCCTCGTCCTATGGGTTTAGCTGAATTAGACATATTTACCAGAGTCTACCTCGCCCTATGGGTTTAGCTGAACTAGACATATTTACCAGAGTATGCCTCGCTCTATGGGTTTAGCTGAACTAGACATATTTACCAGACTCTGCCTCGCCCAATGGGTTTAGCTGAACTAGACATATTTATCAGAGTCTGCCTCGTCCTATGGGTTTAGCTGAACTAGACATATTTACCAGACTCTACCTCGCCCTATGGGTTTAGCTGAACTAGACATATTTACCAGTCCGCCTCGCCCTATGGGTTTAGCTGAACTAGACATATTTACCAGAGTCCACCTCGCCCTATGGGTTTAGCTGAACTAGACATATTTACCAGACTCTGCCTCGTCCTATGGGTTTAGCTGAACTAGACATATTTACCAGAGTCTGCCTCGACATATTTACCAGACTCTGCCTCGTCCTATGGGTTTAGCTGAACTAGACATATTTACCAGAGTCCGCCTCGCCCTATGGGTTTAGCTGAACTAGACATATTTACCAGAGTCCGCCTCGTCCTATGGGTTTAGCTGAACTAGACATATTTACCAGTCCGCCTCGCCCTATGGGTTTAGCTGAACTAGACATATTTACCAGAGTCCACCTCGCCCTATGGGTTTAGCTGAACTAGACATATTTACCAGACTCTGCCTCGTCCTATGGGTTTAGCTGAACTAGACATATTTACCAGAGTCTGCCTCGACATATTTACCAGACTCTGCCTCGTCCTATGGGTTTAGCTGAACTAGACATATTTACCAGAGTCCGCCTCGCCCTATGGGTTTAGCTGAACTAGACATATTTACCAGAGTCCGCCTCGTCCTATGGGTTTAGCTGAACTAGACATATTTACCAGACTGCCTCGCCCTATAGGTTTAGCTGAACTAGACATATTTACCAGTCTGCCTCGCCCTATGGGTTTAGCTGAACTAGACATATTTACCAGAGTCTGCCTCGTCCTATGGGTTTAGTTGAACTAGACATATTTACCAGACTCTGCCTCGTCCTATGGGTTTAGTTGAACTAGACATATTTACCAGAGTCCGCCTCGTCCTATGGGTTTAGCTGAACTACACATATTTACCAGTCTGCCTCGTCCTATGGGTTTAGCTGAACTACACATATTTACCAGTCTGCCTCGTCCTATGGGTTTAGCTGAACTAGACATATTTACCAGTCCGCCTCGTCCTATGGGTTTAGCTGAACTAGACATATTTACCAGTCTGCCTCGTCCTATGAGTTTAGCTGAACTACACATATTTACCAGAGTCTGCCTCGTCCTATGGGTTTAGCTGAACTAGACATAATTTACCAGAGTCTGCCTCGCCCTATGGGTTTAGCTGAACTAGACATATTTACCAGAGTATGCCTCGCTCTATGGGTTTAGCTGAACTAGACATATTTACCAGAGTCTGCCTCGCCCTATGGGTTTAGCTGAACTAGACATATTTACCAGTCTGCCTCGTCCTATGGGTTTAGCTGAACTAGACATAATTTACCAGAGTCTGCCTCGTCCTATGGGTTTAGCTGAACTAGACATATTTACCAGAGTCTGCCTCGTCCTATGGGTTTAGCTGAACTAGACATAATTTACCAGAGTCCGCCTCGCCCTATGGGTTTAGCTGAACTAGACATAATTTACCAGAGTCTGCCTCGCCCTATGAGTTTAGCTGAACTAGACATAATTTACCAGAGTCCGCCTCGTCCTATGGGTTTAGCTGAACTACACATATTTACCAGAGTCCGCCTCGCCCTATGGGTTTAGCTGAACTAGACATATTTACCAGTCTGCCTCGTCCTATGGGTTTAGCTGAACTACACATATTTACCAGAGTCTGCCTCGTCCTATGGGTTTAGCTGAACTACACATATTTACCAGTCCGCCTCGCCCTATGGGTTTAGCTGAACTAGACATATTTACCAGAGTCTGCCTCGCCCTATGGGTTTAGCTGAACTAGACATATTTACCAGAGTCTGCCTCGCCCTATGGGTTTAGCTGAACTAGACATATTTACCAGAGTCTGCCTCGCCCTATGGGTTTAGCTGAACTAGACATATTTACCAGAGTCTACCTCGTCCTATGGGTTTAGCTGAACTAGACATATTTACCAGAGTCTGCCTCGCCCTATGGGTTTAGCTGAACTAGACATAATTTACCAGAGTCTGCCTCGCCCTATGGGTTTAGCTGAACTAGACATATTTACCAGAGTCTACCTCGCCCTATGGGTTTAGCTGAACTAGACATATTTACCAGACTCTGCCTCGCCCTATGGGTTTAGCTGAACTAGACATATTTACCAGAGTTCGCCTCGTTGTTATGTACAATGGATGGCATGTGCATCTCATTTGCATAAGGCTATACATATCCTTGCCAGACGGGAATGTAATCAAGGGTTTCATTAACATAAATTGAGAGCTGACACTTCATCTCGTCTAACCCACAACAAAGAATTTGCAATTAAAATTAAATGTGGTGTTTAAATGCGACGGCAACAGAAGTGCTATGGAGGAGCTGTGTGTGCCAGATACACCGAGGCAGGGAGATAAAGGTGCCGAGCGGCAGAAGCAAATCCAAACTAATTGAGTGATATGTGCAATTGTCTTGATGATAATAACATTTAATATTTGATGATTACCCTGTTGGCACCTCTTTAATAATGTAAAGGGTGTTTCTTTTTTGCACAATTCTTTTGTCTTTGCTTGTACAAGCTCAACACACACAGAAATACGCCCTTGTAAATAAGGCCGCCTATTGCTCTTTTCAGCTCATTAAATCAGTGGAGGCGCTGACACTTGAGCGACCCTTGACCCCGGCCCTTGTGAGGGTTGGGATTTGTTGTGGTGGACAAACTAGCTTTCGCTAGGGTTGCCAACTTTCACGCAGAAAAATAAGGACTATACTATATTGATTCATATATTGAATAAATGTTTATATGCATTTCGACTGTAAAACTCAACATTACCTAAGAAACAAATCACAAAACAAATCAACCTCAGCAGCACCCAAGGCTTATATGGCAGTTAACAAGAAAATCAGTCCCTTGTGCTGTGATTCAGTGACATCTATTTCCTAGTAAATACAACCAGATAGGCATTCTAATAGATCAGAACACGATGTCCCATCAAAAGCTGTCATTACTGTATCAGCATTGGGAGATGCTTGTGGGACACTGCTGCTGGTTCTTCTGGGTGTCCTCCTGACATGACGTGAACGTGGACTCCTGACTGACACATGCTGCTGTCTAACGTCTGCCAGGCCACCGTGCACCACAGAAAACACATGCCGACATGTTGCAGTTGGCTTGTGAATCAAATCTGACGCTCTACAGTCAAATGAAAAATAAGTAACCCTAACCTAACCGGTTATAACCGGCCCCGTTTGTTCTGCGCTCTGGACTCTTTACTACTGACTATTTACGAACGCACCCAGTTTGTATTCATTTTCGCCAACACTGTCAAGTGTTTGATTGATTCCTCATATTCACATCTGTATTTCTGCAACTTGGATTGAGTTGTCACTGGAAGTGGAGCAGTAGGGGCAGCCATTTTCCCATCGGGTATTCTGCAAAGAGCCCGCCGCATCTCTGCTCTCTGATTGGCTCAGACCGGGTCAGAGCCAATCAGACAACAGAGGGTCAGCTCGACCCTGACTGATGCCTAAAACTAACCAATCTCACCGATGAAGGCAGCAGTACGAACCAACCAGACGCAGAGTAAACGTAGGGCAGGTTTTCACCACGCAATGGGAATTACGGAACAAAGCGCATCCCGTATTGGTTCAAAACGGGACGGATTTAACTGTCAGATACGGGACAACTCGGTCTTTTAAGACTAACAGTGTTGTCAGACGGCCTGAGGGCCTCAGACACAGAGGGTTGCTCTTAGATAACAGACACCAGACAAATAAATGCACTGATGGCTGACTCGTCCAAGAGGAATTGCCAGCATGTCCTATATACCATCCCCCTATATCCTACTGTATATCTGTGGTGTCTGCGTGTTCCAGCCCACGCCAGCTGGCATTCCTGGTTGAACCCCCTCCTCCCCTCTTCAGTCTCCAATCTATTCTCAGGATCTGTCTGAGTCAAACACCCCCAAGCCCCCGTTTGCCTTTCCATCCCAACTCACTCTCAACCCGTCCTTGTTTACTTCACATTAAAAGGGACAGTTCACCCCAAATCCAAAATACATGTTTCCTAGGGGTGCTCCGATCCGGCTAAGCCACGATCTGATCCGATTCCCATTCCTGGGGTCACGATCCGATTCCAGAATCGATTCTCGATTCCAACGATTTTCGATTCCAGAATCTAGACTCGGTTCTCAATTATGTAGTTTTATATTGCAATAATACACAAAGGTAAATCTAAGACAAAAAATGACAAATGTATTAATAATGCTATACTTCAAATTCAACTTCTGAAGTATTACAGTCAGGGCCTAAATTCATTTTGCAAACTAGGGGGGAATTCCCCCCTTATGTTCTTCAGATAAGATGGATTTATAGGCTGGGGGGATCTGTAGACTTTGAGAAGGATTTTTAGATTTTGGGGGGAATACATTAACCAGAGTTCTTAAGAGGTGGTGGCACCGTGGCAGTACAGTACACAAATTACATGAACATTTGGACACTTATTCAGCCGGTATCTTGCATGTTGCGTTCAGGTGCACTGTAAACATTTTTTTTTTTATTTTTTTTTACAATACGAAGAAGAATTTGGAGTTTGGAATCGATCCAGGAATCGTGGCATTAAGAATCGCGATCCTTTCAAGAATCGATTTTTTGGAGCGCCCCTAATGTTTCCTCTCACCTGTAGTGTTATTTATCCATTTACATGATTTTGGTGTGAGCTGCTGAGTTTTGGAGATATCGGCCATAGAGATGTCTGCCTCCTCTCCAATACAATGGAGCTGGATGGCCCTCGGCTTGTGGTGCTCAAAGCACAAAGAAATACATTTGAAAAACTCAACAACAGCAATGTCTCTTTCCAGAAATCATGACCCGGTTACTCAAGATAATCCATCCATGGACCTTGTTGTGAACAGTTTCATGGAGGAACAATTTTCTACTACTACACCCGCTAGCTAGCGTATCTACGTCTGGGGCACAAGTCTTGACAGGTGGTTAAGGACCGCCCCCCCTGCGTGATCCTCCCACGTGCTACGTCCTGCCGGTGAAGCTCCCGCTGTCACGTGAAAAGAAGCAGCTGGCAACTGCGCATGTCTCAGAGGAAGCATGGTGCTAGTCTACGGCTCTCCCCAGATCGGCAGAGGGTAGAGCAGCAGGGGGGGGAGAAATTGGCCAACACGCCCTTAGCGTCCCATAGTCTCATGAAAAGATCAAAACTCTAAAATATGAATCCTTGTAATTCTTTGGCATGAATTGGTCCACTTTATAAATGAACATTGGCACAAAATATCAGCTATAGAAATGTTGGTCTGAGCATTCAGACAGGCGTATCGGTCGAACCCCAATTCTTACCAGTCATACTCCAGACTTGTCCCATTGGGGGAGGCGGCCTGCTAGTAAAAATAAAACCAGTTCCCAGTAACATTCCCAGTAAGCCCTCCTCTAAGTGCCTGACCAGCTTCTCCCAGACTCTGTCTCTCTTTCTCTTGACCTACATTCGTGGGTCTGGAGCAAACTTATGAGTTTTGCTGGGACTTAAAATAAACACAAGCTGTGCCAAGTTGACATCCTGCATTATTAACTGGGACTCCCTCCCTGGACCGAGTGCTGTGTCTAAGCATGACGACCACGTACTGCCAACATTAAGCTGTGGAAAGGGGGGGGGGGGGGGGGGGGGCATGTGTCATAGAGGAAAATAATCAAATTCCGCCTTTAACACGTTAAGTGCCATAGCCGAGGTATCTCGTCTTACATAATCCAACGCTTGAGTGCCAGAGCCGAGATATCTCGTCTTACATAAACATTTTTTTTTTTGACGGTGGGACATCAATCAACAACTTTTACATCTTCGAGATCACTATTGGAGCAAGAGAATGTGTATAATCTATTTTACCGACCCACTAAGTGTTGACAGTGCTCCCCCAGACGAGCGAAATCAAAGAAAAAACTGCCGCGGGAGCAATTGCCATTCAAGGAAATGGCGAGGCGATTTTACAGTAATCCATTCCGAGAGCGGCCGCGCACCGGCAGCAGCACACAGAGAGCGGAGAGCGATTTGCAAAATAGATTATAGGTGAAACACACTTTGAAACACCTCAGAAAGGCCAGAATCAACATCTGCCCATCGCCCACGCATTCCCCGGCCCATCTTGACTCGCACAAGGAGCGTCCGCACGCAGGCAAGCAGGCAGGCAGGCAGGCAGCAGCAACGCGCTTCTGACACGCCCGCTGTAGAGCCAGGAGGAAGGAGGAGAAGACACACGGAGGGAGGAGTTTGAATGAGAGGGGTGTTTCCTGTTGTTATGGAGGAAATTACTGTTCAAAACTATTGTTTAGAATGTCTGACGGTCTTACTGATGCCAAAAATGAATGGTTAAAGTGACTGTTCTATCGAATTCACAAAAAGCCATTTATCTCTGAATAAATTTCCAGACGCTGAAACCATGCTGTACTCAACGGCTAATATCTACATAACTACTAACTCTGCAAACTAACTCTTTTAGACAGAGAAAGCACACATTCTATTAGTTATTTTTAGATGATTGGTGTTCATGAATTCTTAACAGAAAATAATCCTCGGCTCTTGTAAAATGAGCCAGAATCCTCAAAAAAAAACCTGGCACAACTTACCTACAGGATGAAAAAATGGCTGGCACTCAATGTGTTAACCACGATTTTCTGGTGCGTTTTGTACATTTATTGTACAATATATACTGGCATTCTGTGACCTCTCACTCAGAGATTAAAAATGTGATTTTCAGAAATGCTTCAAAAGTCATGAAAAAAAAGTGGTCCTCATTTGGGAAGATTATCTTGCTGAACACAAAGTTCACAGTTACACACACTTTTGTTAACCACAGACCTTATTTCATGCATTTACCCAAAATTAGCATATGAAAATTTCATTGCCCAAGAACCAGGAAGTGCAGGGATTTCTGGATGATAAGCCTACAAAAATATGTCATCCCTGCAGTACTCTACAAATAACAGTATGAAATGTGTGTACAAAATTATATATACCATATATATACAGTATTTATATATATCAAATAGGAGTCTACCAAAGTAGTTCGTTTGTTTACCATGGTAGTTTCCAATTCCATTTTCCAGTAACTAAAAAAGACAAATCTGTTTCTATAGCAGATAAGCAAGCAGTCAATCAGTGTTGATATTTCTAGATGATGTGACTTGGCTTATATACAATAGCTAGTAAATAGCTAGTCTGGAAGTTGTGACACCAAGTGGACTGACATTTGTAAGTGTATTTCTTCTCCTCGGGCTGTTTTTGTTTTTCAGTGGCAAACTGAGAGCAGAGGGCTGGAACGAGCGCAGTGACTAGTGACGCACGTCAGACAGGGTCACCCCCGCCTCACGTCAGACAGGGACAGGGTCACCCCCGCCTCACGTCAGACAGGGACAGGGTCACCCCCGCCTCACGTCAGACAGGAACAGGGTCACCTACGCCTCACGTCAGACAGGGTCACCTCTGCCTCTGGGTTGGGATGTCAGGTACCACGACACATCTCCCACAGAGACGGAGAAACAGCCATTTAATTTGTATCAAATCAGGAGATTAGTGGGAGAAATGACCAATCGGGAGCACAGCGGGGGAAAGGGTTAAAAATAGGGAGACTCTCACAAAAATGTCCTTCCCTTCTCGTTCTCAATCATGGCCGCTTGTCTGTTCCACACACTGTATGCCACCATTGTCTCTTTGGTTTCTTGTTTTCCTATCTGTCTGTCTGTGTCTGTGTGTGTGTGTGTGTGTGTGTGTGTGTGTGTGTGTGTGTGTGTGTGTGTGTGTGTGTGTGTGCGCGTGCGTGTCAATTGTGCCGTTTGTCTCCTCTTACTGAGAGGCATTGATCCGTTTCCAGGCAACTGAAATCCTATGCAGCCACTATGTACATTACTGCCTTTGATTGGCTTATTGAAACGTGTCGGGCATATTGACGGCATCGTCCGATTGGCTCATTGAAACGTGTCGCGCATATTGACGGCGGGGGTCGTCTGTGGAACACAGCGTGCGCCGAGAGCAAAAACCTTCGGCTCTGCGTCCCAAATGTACCAATTTGTGTTGTGTTTCCCCGTGTGACGTATCGCACACTCGTCTTTCAACTGGGGCTGCAGCCAACTACCCATTATTTTCATTTTCGATTCATCCGGTGGTTATTTTCTCGATGAATCGATTCGTTGTTTGGTCTATAAAATCTCAGAAAAATGTAATTAAGTGTTTCCAAAGCCCAAGATGACATCCCCAAATGTCTTGTTTTGTCCACAACCCAAAGATATTCAGTTTACTGTCATAGAGGAGTAAATAAACCTCATGACTATTCTATACTGTGGTCTCATGACTATTCTATACCAGGATGTATTTCTGGAGGCCTTCAGGAAGCAGTATGGGGGTGTAATGAACAGGCAGGGCGTGTTGTTCACACCACCTCTGGGCTGATAGCAGCGTGTTACGTGCTCCACCTCGGGAGTCTCGGCACGGCTTCTTTGGACTAGAGTGCGAGCGTCCCTTCATGTTATGCCGAGGACGCCGCCATAACCTCCGCCGGCCTTGAACCTTGTTTCCGCCGCCCCCCGTGGAGCCCGCGCCGCACATTCAGATTAGCCTCGCGTCTCGTTTGTAGGCCCAGAGGTGCCTCAATTACACATTTCTGGCCCCGCGCTCTGTACTGTAGCTGCATATGAGAACAAGCTGGAGCTCCCGCTCTAACAGAGAGCCAGAATTCCATAACTACGAAGCGTTCATTTTGACCGCTAGATTCAAAACTCTATAATCTCTCGTGATCAATACCAAAGTGAGAGAGTAATACATTTATTGTGTTAAGATATCTTTTAAAAAGATGAAATAATATCAAAATGTGAAAAGATAGGCTAAAAATATGCCTAGAAACCCTGGGAAATTCAGTGAGGTCAAAATGACCGCCTATGGCTGTTCTTTTGTGTAATATAAAAAACTATTTTAAATTAAAAATACAGACACTTTTAGGAAAAGGCAGGTACAGTACCAGCACCATTGTAATTTTTTATTGCGACCATGTGTTTTGCCACCGCCTCGCTTATCTGTCATCGCCTTCACAGCCAAGGCTGAAACTCTGACCAAAACGGTCATGAAGAGATCGCATAAATATTCAGAATTGGGCATTGTCCTTCCTTCTTTATTCACCTTATCATTTGCCCATATCAGGATGCTTCTGCATTACATCATTTTGTAATCCTTATTCCGTTTTAGACCCGCAAGTAGATTACTCCTACCTTCATCATTTTTAGACTTGCCAAAAAGCTGTTTTCAAGCAAAAAAAACTAACCGTTATAAAGATTTAAGATTTTTTCGGATGAGAACATAACATTCCAAATATGTGACCAGTTTATCAGAATAACGCCCATTTGGACATTTTTAACAAACAGCGAGGACTGATTTAACCCCCCAGTGATACTTAGTGATTTAACCCCCCAGTGATACTTAGTGATTTAACCCCCCAGTGGTACTTAGTGATTTAACCCCCCAGTGGTACTTACTGATTTAACCCCCCAGTGATACTTAGTGATTTAACCCCCCAGTGATACTTAGTGATTTAACCCCCCAGTGGTACTTACTGATTTAACCCCCCAGTGATACTTAGTGATTTAACCCCCCAGTGGTACTTACTGATTTAACCCCCCAGTGGTACTTACTGATTTAACCCCCCAGTGATACTTAGTGATTTAACCCCCCAGTGATACTTAGTGATTTAACCCCCCAGTGATACTTAGTGATTTAACCCCCCAGTGATACTTAGTGATTTAACCCCCCAGTGGTACTTAGTGATTTAACCCCCCAGTGATACTTAGTGATTTAACCCCCCAGTGATACTTAGTGATTTAACCCCCCAGTGGTACTTAGTGATTTAACCCCCCAGTGATACTTAGTGATTTAACCCCCCAGTGGTACTTACTGATTTCGCTCCACTTGAAGCGCCAGCTGCAGGTCAGTGGATGACAGCACTATTTCCCCTCTGTCTGGGTATTGGTCCTGTGGGGGGAAGAGAGATCTGCTCAGGTCACTGCACCAGGGGTAAGGAAGGGGGGGTCTGCTCAGTGCAGCGATATGTCACAAGAGTTGTCTTTTCCTGGTTTGAGAGGCTGCATTACAGTAAAGTGATGTCATTTTCTGAACTTAACTTACCAGACTGTTCTAGCTGTTCTATTATTTGCCTTTACCCACTTAGTCATTATATCCACATTACTGATGATTATTTAGCAAAACTCTCATTGTGTCAATATTTTGTGAAAGCACCAATAGTATGAAGCCCTGTTTATGCAATTTATTTTGATCACAGTCTTGTTTTAATAAAAGTGCTTGTGACGTGTGGCTTTGACTTTGACAACTGAACATTTACAACAAAGCAACACAAGTGTGATGTCATTTGTGCATAGACATCACTGGTCCACGACTTAACTCAAATCAACTCTCAATAACTGTCAAACTAAATGAATGACTGCAAAACTGTTGACGGTTTTCAGATATGTGTGAGATTATGTGCAAAATACATCAGCATTGTTTTTTTGTGGAGTTCTCCTTTAAATGTACTTTGTGTGCACTGTGGAGAACATTTTTAGTGAGCTTCAGTCATCTTGTACATACTCATTCCTCATTTCCAGAGCTACGATGAGGAACAGCATGGCTTGAGCTGAGAAAGAACTCTACCAATCAACATCATCATGGGTAAGTAGCAAATAAAATGTGAACTATCCCTTCAAGTACAGTAACAAAGTATTTGTACTTAGTTACTTCCCATCTCTGGCCACGTATCAGATGGAGCTGCTCTCTGTGCTCTAGTGAAGCAGAGCTAACACAAGCCCCCGCAGGCGGAGGGGAGCTTATTAGATGGATCAAAGCCTGTCTGATGTACACGCTAGAATATGATGAGTGAGTCCCCGCGGTCCTCTCCTCCTCCTGAGAGGGCGCCATTTTCATAGCAGGTTACGAGTGCTAATCGTGCAAAGGGTGTGATGTATGGGCTCCTGGCATCTTCGATGTGACCGCGGGCAGCCAGGCGCAGTGGCAATGATTCAGCTCTATTAAGGCCCATCACACGCCTTGCTGGCTGTCCTAATACACATCATTCATGTAATGACACCACATTTGCATTCTGCATTTCATGTTAGCAGAGCGCAGAAAGCTGCCGCCCCGCGAGGCAACGCTGCGCACGGGCGGCCTCAAACGGGCAGCACAAGAGCTGGATTTTCGGGGAGGCCTAGAAATAACGTACAGTACATTTCTTTCTTAGCGTGAGTCCGGCTTCCTCTGGACGCTGCAGCAGTAGCTCCACACTTAATGGATCTCACTCTTACACACACCAAAGGCGAGAAAATGCTTCACTCGCGCCAGTTTGAACACGCGCCAACGTTGAAACATCTCAACATCTCGAGCGATGCAAAGATATCATATCTCTAGCAAAGAGAACGCTTGCCCTGCTTGTACTTGCACTGGGGCGTAAGATATATGGCCCAGTGTCTTTTGTATCCACAATCAAATCAGATAAAACTAGTGCAGTGCCCGTTCAAAACAGGCCAGCCTGCAGCCACTGCTCATCCAAACAACTTCAATCACTTGCTCCGCCTCAGTTTTTTTCTCTCTCTGGCAGGAGGGAGTGGGGGGTGGTGATGGGTGCAGGGCTGGGGGGCGTGGGTGGCACGGGGTGGCTGGGGTGAAGTGGATTTGTTGCAGGCTGCTCTGAATCACAGCCTCTTCCAGCTGTGTGCCATGTGTGTGTGTGTGTGTGTGTGTGTGTGTGTGTGTGTGTGTGTGTGTGTGTGTGTCTGTGTGTGTGCTTGCACGCACGTGGCTAAATGACGTGAAGAGCCTCTATAATTAATCTATGTCAAGTGTGTGTCAGAGCGGCTAAAATTAAACAAGTTTTCTTCTGAGAGCAGAGGACAAGAGCGGTGGAGGTGGGAGGGAAGGGGAGGGGAGGGGAGGAGGGGGGGCAGAGGACAGGAGCGGTGGAGGTGGGAGGGAAGGGGAGGGGAGGGGAGGAGGGGGGGCAGAGGACAGGAGCAGTGGAGGTGGGAGGGGAGGGGGGGGCAGAGGACAGGAGCGGTGGAGGTGGGAGGGGAGGGGGGGGCAGAGGACAGGAGCAGTGGAGGTGGGAGGGGGGGGGGGCAGGGGACAGGAGCAGTGGAAGTGGGAGGGGAGGGGGGGGCAGAGGACAGGAGCAGTGGAGGTGGGAGGGGGGGGGCAGGGGACAGGAGCAGTGGAAGTGGGAGGGGGGGGCAGGGGACAGTGGAAGTGGGAGGGGAGGGGGGGGGCAGAGGACAGGACGGGAGGGGGGGCAGAAGACAGGAGCAGTGGAGGTGGGAGGGGAGGGGGGGCAGGGGACAGGAGCAGTGGAAGTGGGAGGGGAGGGGGGGGCAGAGGACAGGACGGGAGGGGGGGCAGAGGACAGGAGCAGTGGAGGTGGGAGGGGAGGGGGGGGCGGCGGTGAGGTAACTATTACCGTTCCCCTCCACCCTCCGCGGTGGGGTGTCAACACTGTGTGCCATGTTCTGTCAGGCCCTTGGCTCAGTTGGCTGGGAATCATTATTTTCAATAATGCACCCGTCAATTCTGTTCCTGTGTCTTTAGATACACTTTCACAATGACAAAAACAAACATAAAACTCTGCTCCGTTGTTATAGATACCCCGAAGATTTTTTTCAACCGATATCTAACCGAATGAGAATTAAACATGCAGCATGTCGAATTTAGGGCCGGGCGATACGGACAAAATCAAATATCACAATTATACTTTTGACCAAATACTTTGATGTTGCAACAATACTGTAGTGGTGACGACTGGCACTTTCACAAAATATTTACACAATGGGATTTTGTGTGTTGAGACCCATTGTAAAATTAATGGAAAATACTGTAGCACCCCAATAGATAAAAAAAAAAAAAAACATGAGCATATATATGCATATATGTGATGATGTACATACACGATCGGATTTGTGAAACACAATTTCTTTTTTAATTACGATTTCCCTCTCACTGGAGTTGCAGCCAGACTGCGGGAGCTCCGCCCCCAGCTGATTCGGCCATTAATCGAGCCCTAATTACCTCATTAAAAAATCTGGCTCCGTTAGGTCACCTGCAGGGCTGCTCTTTACACTCCCTGAAAGATTCAGCGCGATCGCATGTAAAATGACACACTCACAGACAGAGTGGAACACTCACAGAGAGTGGAACTCACAGACAGAGTGGAACACACAGACAGAGTGGAACACTCACAGACAGAGTGGAACACTCACAGAGAGTGGAACTCACAGAGAGTGGAACTCACAGACAGAGTGGAACACTCACAGAGAGTGGAACACTCACAGACAGAGTGGAACACACAGGCAGAGTGGAACAGTCACAGACAGAGTGGAACACTCACAGACAGAGTGGAACACACAGAGAGTGGAACACTCACAGACAGAGTGGAACACTCACAGAGAGTGGAACACTCACAGACAGAGTGGAACACACAGGCAGAGTGGAACACTCACAGACAGAGTGGAACACTCACAGACAGAGTGGAACACTCACAGACAGAGTGGAACTCACAGACAGAGTGGAACACTCACAGAGTGGAACACTCACAGACAGAGTGGAACACTCACAGACAGAGTGGAACTCACAGACAGAGTGGAACTCACAGACAGACTCTGTCTGTGAGTGTTCCACTCTGTCTGTGAGGACGTGGTCGAGGCTGTGATGCTGCCTCATGCTGTGACAGACAGGCAGCCAGCCAGGCTCATTACATGCATCAGTGCACCCGCCTCCTCTCCACCATTCATACGCTCATCAAATCTCCCACCTGACAAAAAACTACACAAACTCAAGAAGCCACCGAATCAGTGCCAAGTCCTCCTTCAAACAGATTCTGTGTCAATGTGATTCCACAGGAGGTTGGTGTTTGGGAGGGGAAAGCGGACAGAAATGAGGGTTTTCATATGAATATATCTGAGGCTATGCTGCTGCCCATTTGGAGGGCTTTTTGTCTGCTTCATATGCAAACAAGCCGGCTTTGCATTTCGCCCACCACACCAAACATGGGCCCAGCATCAGCATTCCTAATGAATATTCATTTGAACTCTGGCGTAAAAAACGAGTAGCGTCTCTGCGGCGCGCGTCTGCGGTCTTGTCCGTGTTCAGTGATTGTGGAGGGGCGAGTTCAGGGACGCGTTCTGGAAGATAACCACCAGACCGAGTGCTCTCCAACGGAATCCATCATTGATATTCACAAAGCTGTGATGGAGAGACCGCCTTGTTCTCATCGGTCTTTTCGCTCCCTCTGCTCTGAGCATGATGCCCTACATGTCCTCTACATCAGTGAGGCCATTTACACCTGGCATTAACATGCCTTTTCTGCCATCAGATTGTATTTGATCACTTCATTTCATTTACACCTGGCATTAACATGCCTTTTCTGCCATCAGATTGTATTTGATCACTTCATTTCATTTACACCTGGCATTAACATGCCTTTTCTGCCATCAGATTGTATTTGATCACTTCATTTCATTTACACCTGGCATTAACATGCGTTTTGCCTGATCAGATTGCAATCCTTCTTCAATGTGTTTTGGGGGCGTTTACACCTGTACTTTCAAGTGATAAAATACAATCTGATTGCAATCTGATCACCCAAAAAACGCATGTTAATGCCAGGTGTAAAGTGGTTCTCAAACTTTTTCACCTCAACGACGCCTAAACTGACCCCCATTTGATACGATTTTGTCCCAGGGTCCACATCTGAAAATATGTTTGCTTTTAGATGTTTTATCACAGAAAGTGTGTGAAACCCATGACCAAAATAGTCATACATTCTGGCATCGTGTTACTTATGGATGGGGTTATAGTGAAAATAAATTAACCCTATTTTTGCTGGGGACCCCCTGGAAGGACCCCTGGGGGTCCCCGGACCCCACTTTGAGAACCACTGCTCTACATGTAACGATACCGCAGCAGGTGAAGCCCAGCGGTCACATGACATGCTTAAAGAGACTGGTCTGCCTGTTGGGTAGAGTCATTTGAGAAATTGCAGGTGAGTCATTGGGTAAAAAAAAACTGCAGAATTTCACATGAGTACCAGGTGCCTTGGTTAGACGGGGGGGTGGGGGGACTCTTAACCCCCCCATCTCCAGAGTCCCCACATGCAGGAACATTCTGTTTATCTTAATATACGACCACATGAGGTTCAGTTAGCTTTGCACAAAAACAACCAGGGTAGAAATACATTTGGACTTATTCCAGAGCCTGTACTATTTTACTTCGACACGAGTAAACAAGTAGCTGCACTTCTACATAAATCGTAACGAAATGTGTGTACTGCTTTTCCCATCTGCCACTGTGCCACTCAAATGGCTTCAAACATTGGCAACTCATTTGCAAGATCTTCCTTGGGAAAAAAGCGGGCCGTTTCATTCGTCATCAGAGCAGAGATGTTGGTGTATGGCAGCTTTTAGATGTCTCTTCAGTAATGAGAATTCAAAGGAAATTACAAGTCGAGAAGCCAAGGCGACGTTGCGGGTCCCTCGATTCCACCAAGGACAAATATGAAAGAACCGTCTCTGCTCGTCATCATTAGCATAACAGTGTTTGCGAGGCACGGACACGCCACCCGATGTCAGGAGACCAAATATTTGATTTGCACAACAACTGCATCGCAAAAAGTCAATTTATTTTGCCGGCGTTGTCTCCGAGTCCAAAACCTCATCATTTTATACAGAATAAAGTTGCACACAAATCACAGCTGTTGGAGCAACAACACCATCGGTCCCCTCGCCTCCGTTCTTGGACGTTGCGCTTCCTCTGTCTCTGCGAACCATATTTTACTGCGCGGCTTCACAGTGTGATAGCTCTTCTAAGGGAAATGTGAAAATACCTCTTCGTGCTTCTAATGGCTGTGGATGTTGTGAGCGAGCTATCCTTCCCCAAAAGAAGCCACAAATACCCCCAATTAGACTCGATGGACACATCTGAAGGAGGGTCCACATTTCTAGGCGCCCACGACTTTGCCTGTGATGGCTGAAATACAGATGAGATTACCAACCAGCAAAATGGCAACATAGAGCATTTAAGGGGCACAAACCACAGATGTGTGTGTGTGTGTGTGTGTGTGTGTGTGTGTGTGTGTGTGTGTGTGTGTGTGTGTGTGTGTGTTTGTGTGTGTGTGTGTGTGTGTGTGTGCGTGTGTGTGTGTGTGCGCGTGTGTGTGTGTGTGTGTGCGGGGCTGCTGAGAGGCGTCTCGGCGGTTGCGATTGAAATCAACATGAAAATGCTGCAAATAACAAGGAAGGACGGAATCATAACCTAGAAGGACCGCACCGTGGATATATCGCCTCCGCCAACAAGTGAGCAGTCGACATCCATGTCTGTCCAGACTTTGACGTTTGAGCCAAATGTGAAGAAATTCCATCAAGGTGTTACTGAGATATGGCGTTAACGAGCTTGAAAATGGCGTTCGTGAGGTCACAGTGACCTTGACCTTTGACCACCAAAATGTAATCAGTTCATCCTCGAGTCCAAGTGGATGTTTGAGACAAATTTTGAAGGACATACGTCAGTACGTACATACAGTACATACGTACGTACGTACGTACGTACGTACAACCCGAATCCATAATGCCTCCGGCCTGGCTATCGCCGGCGGAGGCATAAAAATGAACAAAACTTGTGCATGCAAATAATAATAATAATAATAATAATAATAATAATAATAATAATAATAAAAACTGAAACACTGGCAAATCCCATCCCCGGGTCCCCGCTCCTTTTTAAGTAATTTTTGTTTGTGTTGGCAGCCATGAAAAAAGACGTTTGGATGCTTTTAGGGTAATTTAGCAGGCGAGACGCGAGTCTCGCCTCACTCTCCAACGCCATGGAATGTTTTGGAAATGGGACGTGGGTGGTGGGCAGGTGAATGTGCGCCGATATGAAAAATGCAGGCTTCTCGTTTGCTAGTTTGGCATTTTATCTCCGCTGAAAGAAAGGCTCCCGTGTGTTTACCTATTTAATATTCACCTGCAGCAAAGCGCCATAAACACGGTTGCTCCAGAAATAATGAAGAAACAGAAGAAGGAGGCTGTTAGGAAGAGGAAGTGTGTGCAGCAGTGCTCTCTGCACCCTGTGCTGTTATGACAATCTATCTGCACTCTCCTCTGGCCCATTTATCCTATCCAACGCTGTGACACACCTGGCTACCCGTGGCTTGAATAGGCTTATTGATCACTTAGGTGGCCTCTACGACCAGCACAGTAGACTGCATTCACAATGACAGCAGCAGCAGCAGCAGCTACCACCACCAGCACCCAGAGGGACAGACGACCTGCAGCCTTCAGAGCAAATGGAAGGCTGTCTAGACAAAGCCCACACGTCGTGGCAGTGCCTGATGGCTCTAAGGCCACATGTCTACATTACCCTCTGTTCACACCAGAGATGGGGACTTGGAGTTGAGTCGCACTTAAGTCTCACCCACAGTGACTTGAGACTTGACTTGAGACTCGTCCTCAAAGACTTGAGACTTGACTTGGACTTCAACCTTCTTTTGCACATTGCCAACAATGTGCAGCAGCAACATGTGAAGGGCTTCTGCAGGCCGTGATACTCAACTGGCGGCCCGCGGGCCACATGCGGCCCGCGGGCGCCCCCTGTGTGCCCGCGATGGAATTGCAGTGCACCTGAACGCAACATGCAAGATACCCGCTGAATAAGTGTCCAAATGTTCATGTCATTCTGGCCAATACTCCACTTCTGTTATAGCATTTCAATCTAGAATATGGAATATCTTTCAATAATCTATGATTTAGCTGCTAAATTGTCAAATACCGCCGTCTGCTCGCTACCCAGGCACTTATGTCTGTACTTAACCTAACTAACTTAACCTAACTAACTATCCGGTGTGCACAACATTGTCAGACTAAACTCCGGCTGACACCCCAAAAACCTACAATCCGCTACAGAAAAATGTATATTGATTGGTTATTAACTGGCCCCTGGCCTCCTATCATTTCATGAAAGTGGCCCCCGGGCAAAGCAAGTTGAGTATCCCTGCTGTATAGTATATCGATCCTAACCCCTAAATGAATATTATAATGGAAACAATTTAAAATAAATACAACAGATTTCATATGGCCCTAGAAGAGGAAAGAGTGCATGTACTGAATCCATACAGAGAGAGAGAGCGAGTGGAGGGCTTTGAGAGAGAGAGAGGGAGGAGAGAGGAGGGGGCACCACCTACAGGAGCCCCCTGGGGGAGGTGATATAGCGCGAGGTAATAAGTGGCGGCGTGGTTAAGGAGGAGTGGAGCTGAGCCCTTATCGCAGTGTGACAGGCTCAATTCCCGGGGCGGCCGCAACTGTGGCGAGTAGTGGCGAGGAACCCGGCTCTCCGCTTGCCCCCCGGGGACCAGCGAGGTAAGGCCGGCCCCTCACCGTGGCTTTGCACCGCGTCCAAACGAGCCGCGGACTGAGTTGAAGCTGTGACAGAGGGGAGATGAGAATTGATGTGTTGTGTTACGGTTGCAATTTAGTCATACGACAGACACACACACTCACACACAGACGCACACACACACACACACACACACACACACACACACACACACACACACACACACACACACACACACACACATACAAATGAAACCACTCCTCCCTCTCTCTCTGTTTCTCTGTGTGTGTGTCTCTCTCTCTCTCTGCCTCTTCCACTGCAGTAGGCTTGCATTGATAAAGCAGCTTTGGACCTATAATAACGGACCATTGATAAGGGATGAAGCTTCTCCATGACATCACTGCTTGTGGAAAAGGTCAAAGGTCATGATCCTAAATTTTGCTTAGAATATAAAAATCCATATAAAGCGTGGCAGGGGGCAGGGGGATATACACACACACACACACACACACACACACACACACACACACACACACACACACACATATATACTGTATGTATGTGTGTATAAATATGTATGTATTTATGTGTGTGTGTGTGTGTGTGTGTGTGTGTGTGTGTGTGTGTCTGTCGTATGACTAAATTGCAAACGTAACACAACACATCAATTCTCATCTCCCCTCACAGACACACAGACACACAGACACACACACACACACACACACACACACACACACACACACACACACACACACACACACACACACATATATACATATATATACACACACACACACACACACACACACACACACACACACACACACACACAGAGAGAGACGCAGTCTGAGCATAACATTTGTCCATCCCTTTATAACATCTGAATTTCCAAATACACTGTATGGTTTGGCCAGGCAGGCGTCAGCACAGTGGAATACTGAGCTGGCCAGAGTGCCTTCACTCCTTCAGGTCTGCTTCTATTACATTTGAATGTCCATTAGTCCCTGACGCCAAGCCCCTCCCACCTCCTCCTCTGACCCTGGCCTAGCACAAAGACGTATTCATCTCCAGGCAGAGAGACACAGACACACAGAGAGAGAGAGAGAGAGAGAGAGAGAGAGAGAGAGGGAGAGAGAGAGAGAGGGGGAGAGAGAGAGAGAGAGAGAGAGAGAGAGAGAGAGAGAGAGAGAGAGAGAGAGAGAGAGAGAGAGAGAGAGAGGGGCTGTCAGCATAAGCGCTAACTTATGGATAGCGTGTCCAGATGGGATGCAGCGCTACATTAGCCGTTTGGCTGTAACCACCGCCCCATTCCCATGTTATTCACAGCTAACATGGCTCCATACGTCAGACCGCCATGTGAGAGCCTAGGGCTGCTCCATTCAAAAATCATAATCACAATTATTTTTTTACTGATATTGAGATCACGATTATTTAACGCAATTACTCATTGACCTTGGCAACATCATGCATTTATTGAACTTGAAAAAAATACTGGTCTTTTAATACTGGATTTCTTTGAAATTTAAATATAATTGAGCTGGAAAATAAATAAACATCAGAATCAGTATCACTTTTATTCAGAATGACTTTTATTGCCACAATTATGCAAAGATTACATAATGAGGAATTTGTCTTAGTGTCAGTATGCAGCGTAGCGGTCATATCAATATTCAGAAGATAAAAAGAAATCTAAAGGACAAAATCACACTTCTGTCAAGGCGTTCCTGAGGTATCACGTTAACAAGCTTGAAAATGGCGTTCGTGAGGTCACAGTGACCTTGACCTTTGACCACCAAAATCTAATCAGTTCTTCCTTGGGTCCAAGTGGATGTTTGAGGCAAATTCGAAGAAATTCCGTCAAGGCGTTCCTGAGATATCGTGTCAACGAGCTTGAAAATGGCGTTCGAGAGGTCACAGTGACCTTGACCTTTGACAACCAAAATCTAATCAGTTCATCCTTGATTCCAAGTCGACATTTGAGCCAAATGGTAAGACATTCCGTCAAGGTGTTCCTGAGATATTGCGTTAACCAACATCGGACGGACAGACGGACAGACAGACAGACAGACGGACAACCCGGAACCATAAAAAAAATTGTTTCATCTTGATTATCTTGTTTTCATTGTGGGAAGCCAAAATTGTAATTGAGATAATTTTTTTTAAATAAATAGCACAGCCCTATGATAGGCCCATCTGCGGCCATCTTTTCACATTACGCTCAGTAGCAGACGGACAAGGGGAAAAGCATGTTTTTCTGCCTGTTTTCACTCCCCCGCCCATCAGTCTGTGGACCGACTGCATCTTCTAATGTTACCGCCTGTTTGGGTATTCTCTGCCTGCAGGACCTTCAGAAGCCTTCAAGCTGAGCGGACCATGGCTATGGCCCTTTTCTTTTTCCCTTGGTTCTCTCTTCTCTCTCCTCTTCACAGATGATTCTGGCTCAGAGGCGGGCGACCGCAGCGTCTTTCATCATGTTACTGTTTTATGTGCATTTGTTTTTCCTGCTACAGAGGCTGAACACAAAAAGTAGGTCAGGCAACTGTTCATATTCATGTCAATAGTCACTCCCATCCAGAGGGGGAGATGGTGACCGTTACAGGAGGCGAGGGGTGTCGTGGACTCTGGGGTAGTTGTTACAACCTCAAACCTGCAGAACCATATTATATAAACTGTATACAAATATGGACGTAGGCACCGTGACATCACTCATTGGTTTGTGGTCTCTCATTTTGAAGCCTGGAGTTTGGCATTTTGACCGTCGCCATCTTGGTTATTTGGAGCTTCTCTGCTATTGGTCCATGATCGACGAGCTGCTGCAGGCTCACTGGACAAGCGACCTGTCAATCACGCCCCAAAGCATAGCCTGCTTTATTGTCATGGGACCACGATTTACAAAATGAACATCGTGCTGTATTCAAGAAGCGATTTTGAGCGATTGAGACCATAAACTCGTTAGGAAAGTGTTTTACTGAGGTCATAAATCAAGTGAGAAGTTATGGTCATTTTCAACTGACTTCTATACAATCAGAATTCTTTTTGGAGCAGTAGTAGAGTCGCCCCCTGCAGGCCATTCGAAAGAATGCAGGTTTAAGGCACTTCTGCATTGGCTTCATTTTTCAGACGTGGAGGTTGCCCCTCGTGCAGAACAGACAAAAAGGGGGAAGAGGAGAGAGGAGGTGACACACAGCATGTTTACCAGTGTCAAAGGAGGAGTTTTGGCCTCTCCGCCATAACATTGTTCCCCACCCTCAAAGCTCCTCCCTGTTATAACCCTTATATGGTACATAAACAGAGAGAGATAGGGAGAGAGAGAGAGAGAGAGAGAGAGAGGAAGAAGAGAAAATAGCAAGACAGAGGGAAGGAAAAAGCAGTGGCGGGGATGGGGGGGGGGGTAAAATGGAAGACAAAGAGAGGGGAGGACAAAAAAGAGGGAGAAATAGGAGATGGGGAGGTGAGAGATAGAGTAGCGAAAGAAAGAAAGAAAGAAAGAAAGAAAGAAAGAAAGAAAGAAAGAAAGAAAGAACTCCCACTCCATCCCCTCCTCCCCTGGTTTTGTGTGCAGGCCATCTTAATGAGAGCCACATTTAGGTCAGCGGTGGTCGGCTTGTCCCCTCTCTCTCTCTCTCTCTCTCTCTCTCTCTCTCTCTCTCCCCTTTCTCTCTGTCTCACATCTCGCTCTCTCTCTCTCTCACCCCTCTCTCTCTCTCTCTCTCTCTCACCTCTCTCTCTCTCTTTCTCTCTCTCTCCCTCCCTCTCTCTCACCTCTCTCTCTCTCACCTCTCTCTCTCTCTCTCTCCCTCTTTCTGTCTCGCTCTCCCCTCCCCTCCGCCTCCCCTCACCCCATGCTGAAGGAGAAGAGGGGAAAAACACTCAGCACTGTGAAATTACAGTAATTTGATGCAAGTTACAGAAAAATACCCCCAAAAAGGACTAAATAAATAAAAAACAGCGGCTGCTGAAAGCTGAGAGGAGGGCTGCTCGTGGTTTTAGTGGTGGTGGTGTGGTGTGGTGTGGTGTGTGTGTGTGTGTGTGTGTGTGTGTGTGTGTGTGTGTGTGTGTGTGTGTGTGTGTGTGTGTGTGTGTGTGTGTGTCGGGGTGGAGGTGGGCATTCAAAATCACTATCATTCCCCGCCACAGAAAGCACACTTCTGAACAGACACTTGAGTTTCCACTGGAGGAGACATGCTGACCTGGTATCAGCCCCATGATTTCAGCAGTCTTTGAATTTGCATGACGACTCATAATCGGCGTGCAAATTCAAAGACTGCTGAAGACTGAGATTCTTCATAGGGGCTGCATAGAGAGAGCAGGCTAGACAAGGCCACACGGCTCACCCTGAACTTACACCCATTGATACCTGATGCAGCATTTGCGTGTATATCCCTCATTTGTGTGTGTATCCCTTTAAGGTGAGAGCACCACAGACTGGCTACATGGGCCCTGTAATGGATGGGCATGGCCGGAGAGGGAAGGGGGGAAGGGGGGGGTCATGGCTGGGGAGCGGGGCCCCGTGTGGAGGCCCCTGGACTGGAGATGTGTGCTGGGCTTGAATGGTGTTTTATACCGGAGGAGAGAAAAACAGGTGTGACACATGGAGAAAGCAGGTTTGAGCCTGTGTAAATAAACTCTGGTATGTGAGTGAGTGCACACTGGAATGGCATTCATTGTCATGATTGGATGACTGTCAAGCTCCTCGCTATGGCAACAGTCAAGCTTCTCATTACCTAACCTTTTTTGCTCCATTACCCCCCCTCGTTACCGTTACAACCTCCCGCTCTACCCTATTTCATGTATCTGTTGTATTTCTGGGCACACACACACACACACACACACACACACACACACACACACACACACACACACACACACACACACACACACACACACACACATAAATACTCCTTGGGGATTGTTCTTTTGATGAAACCTATTAGCCACGCAAAAATCTTGATTTCTCCAAGATGGCCGCCATTTCCATTTCAACTTTATGTAAATGAAGCTGTGCTGTGCGGGCTCGCTATAGCTCGGCCGATGAGATCATCAGTGATGTCACAATGCTGATGTCACTGATAACATCATCAGTGATGTCACAATGCTGATGTCACTGATGACATCATCAGTGATGTCACAATGCTGATGTCACTGATAACATCATCAGTGATGTCACAATGCACAATTGCTCAAGTGACATCACTGATGACATCCCGTATGACATGATCAGTGATTTCTGACATCACTGATGGGGGGAAATTGAAACAGAACAGAGCCCATATTGCCAAATGTATAGATATAGATAGATTTCAAATTTCCAAATGGCTGCCATTTTAAAACGGCTGCAATTTCAGCCATGTTTACCATAGACGTTAGATAGATGTTACACTGTCCAGAGTGATTTTGGTGATTCTAGTGTCAAATTTTAACTATGGAAGATTCAAAATTATACATCAGAAATAATTTGTATATCTCCTTCTGCCATTTACTCTGCGGAATGTGGAAAAATATGCATAAACGAAAAACCTTTATGAGAAATGATGTACAGAAAACTGACATTTTATTTGCACGAGGAGCGATCCTTTAGTTACTATTGAATACACATAAACTATGTCTAAATGCATCATCTGTAACCTTAATCTGACCATTCGAGGATCAACAGTTATGTTATACAAGATGTGCATGTATGATGAACTAACCTATGCTCTGGGTTGAAACGGAGCCTAATCTTCACATCTGCAGCTACACAGTACTGTGCAAACAAGACCACATCTGTAGCATTTACACCTTCCAAAAATATTCAAATCTGCATCCACACTTGGTCAGTTGTTGGCAACCTCTCTGCAATAGAGGGGGGAGATCTGCCACATATCATCGTTCTTGATCCACACCCAGTCAGACTCTCTGCCTCTGGTTGACAAAGTAATGCTTGAGCCCATAAGCATCCAGCCTGGTAGGCAGCAGGCTTTACATGCTGGAGTGGAGCAGCTTGAGTAGGAGGAGGGATGGCTTCATGTGGCTTGTGCTTCCCAGCAAACATGTGCAGCCTTGCATCATCAACAGCACCAGCTGTACTGGACCTGCCAGACATCATGACCACAAAGGTTTCCAAGATCTTCATGTCGGCATTATCTATTCTTGGTAGATGCTGGCTGAGTTTGCTGAAAACATCGGAATTACAAAACGTCCAAGGTTTGCCATGCAGTCTTCAGTAAATATTAAATAAAGCCACACGTTTCATAAACTGACATTACTTCAAGTCAGTTTTGGTGGAGCACGAAGTCCCAGTGTGCCCAGCGCTTGGCAGATCCGGATCCGGATCCGACACACGTGGGCCAGACTTGGGCAAGATCTCTTGGCCTCCAGAAAGACCCTGAGCGCCTTGGGATCCCCCCTCTCCTCCAGTTGTGCCTGCGCCAAGGTCACCAGGGCCGGGTCGGCGCCGTGGTCCAGGAGCAGCTGGGCTGATGAGTTCCTGCAGTATGTCCAGCCTTCCCGCCCCGGCAGCACAGCAGAACCAGGCTGTATGCGTATTGGTACCACCACCCTTCTGTTGGGGTCGGCCCGGGCTTCCAGGAGGATCCGGACGCAGTCCAGGTGACCATATTCCACAGCCTCCTTCCTAGCCTACGCTGTGTCTCAAACAGAAGGTTTTATGACGGGACTGAAGTGTTTGTTGACATGATCACATCATAGAACTATGTATGACATGACGGCATTATGACATCATAAGATTATAAGGCTAAACACACACACACACACACACACACACACACACACACACACACACACACAGACACACACACACACACACACACACACACACACACACACACACACACACACACACACACACACACAGTGCTGTTAGATGTAGGCTAAGCAGGCAGAGATGTGGGGCTGAAAGCTACCAGTAATGTCTTTGGATGCATGTGATGATGTGTTGTCTAATTGGCCTGTAATGGAGGCAGGTGCTGTGTGCTAATTAAACACACACACACACACACACACACACACACACACACTAAATGAGGGAAAGTGAAATGGGCGTTTGGCTGCGCTGCGTGGGCCTTGGACGTGTCAAACAGGCCTGACTGTGTTAACGCCATGGATAACAGGCATGAGTTATAAGAGAGAGGACACACACACACACACGCATGCAAGCACGCACGCTCGCATGCACACACACACACACACACACACACACACACACACGCACGTACGCACTAGAGCAGGGCTACCCGGCCCGTCGGACTCGGAACCCGAACCCGGCCCGACTTACGGGCCGGGTTTCGGACAGAAACATTGAAGTCGCGTTCGGGCTCGGGCCGGGCTCGGTCACGTAATCAGTCACTTGTTTTTGCCTTCAAATATATCTATCATCAGCTCCTGAGCTAATTTACTACGTTAATGAAAGCACTTGAAGGCATCGAATGAAACACGCCCAGACATGCACTCTGCTGCTCTGCCCGGAGTCAGCTGCTTGTCGCCTCAGCGCTGGTGTCGCGGACACCGTGCAGTACTTCTTTCAGCGATGTGGGACTGTGTGGGCAGTGCACGACACGCACGAATTAGGCTGTTTGGTGCTTTGCTTTGTACATTACGTATTAATCATTGACTGCTTTGAATTACGAGGACTGATTTTGGTTTGGGATTATATAGGGCTGTTTATAGGCTGGACAGACTCATTGAATTATGCGCTCGCTGCGCTCCGAGGGGGAAAAAAAAATCAGGGAGGGGGTTCGGGCCGGGCTCGGACAGATTATCAATTGACACCTGTCGGGCCGGGCCGGGCTCGGCTAATAATGTGACGGGCTCGGTCGGGTTCGGTAAGGAAAATTCAGCCCGAGCCCAGCTCTAGTACGCACGCACGCACGGTCAGATGTATGAAGCGGGGTCAGATGTATGAAGCGGGGTCAGATGTATGGGTTATAAAAGCCTGTGAAACTGTGACATGGAGGCAGAAAGCAGGGAGCGGAGTGGCTGTTTGTGGCTGTTTGTGGCTGTTTGTGGCTGCCTCTCTGAGAGCCGCTGCAGTGACAAATGTAAAGGTGTCCTCTGTGTGTTTCTGTGGGTGGCATCGCCATTTGTCACCTTGCTGCCTGGAGCGCCAACAAGCCTCCAACAAACCCTCCAATCCCCAAAACAGACCTCTGAGAGCTGGCCTCTGCCTCCCGAGACTGTAATGACCCAAACTCTCCACACGGAATGAACACATCCCTCTCTGATATTAATAGACTAGTGTTTCCCCTAGAAAAATGTTCAGGCCTGGAGGGATTTCGAAACGTACCCCGACCGCAACGGTGGGGGCCCTTGCTGGCGACGCTAAACTTTTAGCTAACCTGGTCACATCTATGTTCGCAATGGCATCCCCAAGTATCATCGTACTATTATGGGATGCGATGCGAACAGTTGTATTATGGGATGTGCGTTTCCCAGGCAACGGCACACGTCGACACGTTTTGGAACAGCGCCGCACGCTGGCACGATGCTCCTAAAAGCAAAATGCTTACTGTTTTGAATGATTTGGCACCTTCTATTACTGTCAACACTGTCAACACCAGTATTGTTGTATTGTCATAATATGCCATAAAGGTTTATTGAAATTTTGGGGAGAGCAGGGGGCAAAAATCCAAAAACAAAATCCAAAAACAAAACAAAAAAACATGGCAAATCTCCCAAGGAGCTCCAGCCTCCACCTTAACATAGCAGCTGGCTCCTACAACTGTGACATAATTTAGTACTTGATTTAGTCATCAATTATCTCAGATTAGTTACCTGGTTCATAATATTGCACAATAACAATGAATAAAGGTCATTAGATATTTCCAAAACAATTGATCCACTCAAAATTATAAAAAAAATAACATTTCAAGACAACAAACCGACAATTGAACACCACTGACACATTACCACATAATGCTTATTTGAATGTCCGTACTCCTAGAAGCAACATTCAGAGAAAATCGCCCTGAAAGTTGGTGAACAAGCTGGTTACTTTGCCCTGAACAAACTTAGTTTGCTAACAAATTATAGCTATTTATTTAGTGATCTTTAAACTGTTTGTTATATTGAGTGCGTTCTTCAACATCTAAACTTGAAAGCTTGAAAAAAAAAAGTGTGTGCGATTTGATGGTTGCCTACTTTGTGTTACCCCCTTTCACCAGACTTTTTCCAAGACAGGAAGAGAGCGGAGGAAGTAGAGCACAATCCATATTACCGTTAGGCCAGGTGCACGCACACACTCACACGCGCACACACTCACACGCGCGCACACACACACACACACACACACACACACACACACACACACACACACACACAAACACACAAATACATAAAAACAAGCATCTGTTCCAAAAAGCAATCAATCACGGTGTTGACATACAGTACGAGTCCAGAGGCTCCAGAAGCAGAGCAGCAGGAAGGCCTGCTTCAGCCTACAGTAACATGGCAACTAAACAAGTAGTCTCAACGCCAGACCCATGAGAGTTCTTATGCTGATACTACACTATGTTACTGCATGCTGCAGAGCTCTCTCTGGGTCTGATACACTATGTTACTGCATGCTGCAGATCTCTCTCTCTGGGTCTGATACACTATGTTACTGCATGCTGCAGATCTCTCTCTCTGGGTCTGATACACTACGTTACTGCATGCTGCAGAGCTCTCTCTGGGTCTGATACACTATGTTACTGCATGCTGCAGAGCTCTCTCTGGGTCTGATACACTATGTTACTGCATGCTGCAGAGCTCTCTCTGGGTCTGATACACTACGTTACTGCATGCTGCAGAGCTCTCTCTGGGTCTGATACACTACGTTACTGCATGCTGCAGATCTCTCTCTGGGTCTGATACACTACGTTACTGCATGCTGCAGATCTCTCTCTGGGTCTGATACACTATGTTCCTGCATGCTGCAGATCTCTCTCTGGGTCTGATACACTATGTCACTGCATGCTGCCGATCTCTCTCTGGGTCTGATACACTACGTTACTGCATGCTGCAGATCTCTCTCTGGGTCTGATACACTATGTTACTGCATGCTGCAGAGCTCTCTCTGGGTCTGATACACTACGTTACTGCATGCTGCAGATCTCTCTCTGGGTCTGATACACTACGTTACTGCATGCTGCAGAGCTCTCTCTCTGGGTCTGATACACTACGTTACTGCATGCTGCAGATCTCTCTCTGGGTCTGATACACTATGTTACTGCATGCTGCAGAGCTCTCTCTCTGGGTCTGATACACTATGTTACTGCATGCTGCAGAGCTCTCTCTGGGTCTGATACACTATGTTACTGCATGCTGCAGAGCTCTCTCTGGGTCTGATACACTATGTTATTGCATGCTGCAGATCTCTCTCTGGGTCTGATACACTATGTTACTGCATGCTGGAGAGCTCTCTCTGGGTCTGATACACTACGTTACTGCATGCTGCAGATCTCTCTCTGGGTCTGATACACTATGTTACTGCATGCTGCAGATCTCTCTCTGGGTCTGATACACTATGTTACTGCATGCTGCAGAGCTCTCTCTGGGTCTGATACACTACGTTACTGCATGCTGCAGATCTCTCTCTGGGTCTGATACACTATGTTACTGCATGCTGCAGAGCTCTCTCTGGGTCTGGGACACTTTCCCTGAGCCGGCTGGTTATGGGAGGGAACTGTTCTCTTGGCCAGTGATATGCCAGTGGTGGATTCAGCCCTCCCCAATCAGTAACGACTTTGCGGTCAGACGACCCGGGAGGCGCAGCCCATTTAGAAACCATATAGAAACCGTCTATAGACGGTTTTCACCAGCTGCAACCCCACAGCACTTCCTTTTTCTCAGCTTCTTCTTCTGTGTTTTATGGCGGTTGGCATCCTTAAAAGTTTCCATCCCTGAATTGTATCAGCTTCACAGTGCTAACTATTTACAGTGTCCACTTTCTCAGCTGTTCAGGGGAAAACACTGACATAGCCTACTTCTATTTCTATTTTATTTTTTTTGCTATACGTTTAAATGTAAAGATAGGCCTATGCATGCAATAACGTACTGATAGTCAGCTTTACTCTGTAACATGTAGCTTTTATTAGCCTCTCAGGCTAGCTCCGGACCAGACAACAACGCTTCCTACTAACCAGCGTGTACACGTCTTTCCGACAGGGATGGTTGTTATGGCAACTATCATCAACAACAACAACAACTACAGTACTACTAACTACTACTACAAGCCTGAAATAGGCTACGTTGTTACTGTGTCTGTCGGAGACACGGCCTAACGTTAACACTTAATATGAGCCGAATATCAGCCTGCGCTCAGCTATCTATACAGGAAGTAAACCGGATATTCAGGTGGGTTGTGACAGTTGTTATTGTTGTCAAGTTAAAACCGTCTATATGTTGGCTGAAGGGTTGTGCATTGAGCAATAAAGGATTCTAATGACTCTGTGTATATTTTGAATCCATTCTATGTAATATGCAGAGCCAGATTAACACCCCCAGGGGCCCCGGGGCACTGAAGCTCACCAGGCCCCCCCCCCCCCCCCCCCCTGCGCCCACCCCATGCCACCCGGGCCCAGCCACCCACCCACGCACCGCACACACCCAAGGCCACCCACACCACCCCAGCGATTAAACCTTATTATTTCGATCTTCCAGTCAAACTGTCATGTTAACTCCACCAGACCATAATCACACAGCTATTGGTCAAAGGCTGAATAACCACTCCAACTGAGTATCCAGAATAGGTATGTCTTTACAATTCAATAGACTGACTGCCATTTCACTCACAAATAACAAGACAAGGAAACAATGGATTAAATAATCCTAACTCACAGAGCAGAGGTCAGTTTGTAGACAGGGCAGAGGCAGAGGTCAGCTTGTAGACAGGCAGAGGCAGGGGTCATCTTGTAGTAGGGGTGGGCGATATAGCAAAAAAAATGCATCTATATAAAACATTTCATATCAGTTGATATAGATAATTATTGATCATTTTTAATTACCTATTTCTAATAAAGACCACAAGAAAAAAGATTGAATTTAACCACTTTATTTTTGGACCACAATTAAAAATACAAATTTAGTGTTTCAAGGGATATATTGATCTATAGTGAAAACGTTTCTTATTGTATTGATGAAGTATCTATTGCTGATATATACTGCTATTGATTTATCGCCCAGTCCTAGCTTGTAGACAGGACGAAGCAGAGGTCAGGTTGTACACAGGGTAGCCAGAGCAGAGGTCAGCTTGTAGACAGGATGAGGCACAGGAGATCACAGGCTGTTGGAAGTCTGTAAACACACACACACACACCTATTGGTCAAAGGTTGAATAACCACTCCAACTGAATAGGTATGTCTACACAACTCAATACACTAAGAAAATCTGAGAAATGGATTAAATTATCCCAACTCACTGGCAGAGCAGAGGTCAGCTTGTAGACAGGATGAGGCACAGGTCAGCTACACAGGGTAGCCAGAGCAGAGGTCAGCTTGTAGACAGGATGAGGCACAGGTCAGCTACACAGGACAGGGTAGCCAGAGCAGAGGTCAGCTTGTAGACAGGATGAGGCACAGGAGATCACAGGCTGTTGGAAGTCTGTAAACACACACACACACACAAACCTATTGGTCAAAGGTTGAATAACCACTCCAACTGAATAGGTATGTCTACACAACTCAATACACTAAGAAAATCTGAGAAATGGATTAAATTATCCCAACTCACTGGCAGAGCAGAGGTCAGCTTGTAGACAGGATGAGGCACAGGTCAGCTACACAGGGTAGCCAGAGCAGAGGTCAGCTTGTAGACAGGATGAGGCACAGGTCAGCTACACAGGACAGGGTAGCCAGAGCAGAGGTCAGCTTGTAGACAGGATGAGGCACAGGAGATCACAGGCTGTTGGAAGTCTGTAAACACACACACACACAAACCTATTGGTCAAAGGTTGAATAACCACTCCAACTGAATAGGTATGTCTACACAACTCAATACACTAAGAAAATCTGAGAAATGGATTAAATTATCCCAACTCACTGTCAGAGCAGAGGTCAGCTTGTAGACAGGAGGCACAGGAGATCACAGGTCTGTTGGAAGTCTGTAAACACACAGCAGAGCAGAATGCAAAATAACATTAGCAACTTCACACAGAACTACATAATCCAAAATACAATGAACTTGACAAACTTACTCCAACACATATACACTATATTTATTAGCTTTGCCGCTTACCAGCATCACACAATAGCGATACAGTACACATATCTGACCTTTCACCAGCAGGTGGTATCACTGAGTAAGGTAAGGCAATCATTACATCATATCAAATAAACTCAACAAAATATAGCCTACATGTCGGCAACACACAATCACAACAGATAAGGTCAATGCAAAGAAACAGCATCATTAAATGCTTCTTACCTAGAATTTCTTCTTTCTTGACCTTTGCTGGGAAAAGTCTTTGATCAGGTCCTCAAAATCCAGCTGCCTCACAAGGTCAGACTCAATGGCCATCAAAGAGAGTGCTGAAAGTCTTTTCTGACGCATGGTTGTTCTGAGTTCATTTTTTATACGTTTCAGTTGAGAAAATGTCCTCTCTCCCTCACAGTTGGTGACGACGAGCCCCCCCCCGCTGCAGCCCAAGGCTGATTACTCACAGTACAGGATACGTTGAGACGAGAGCAGAGCCCAGGGCTCTGGATCAGAGAATTCCCGCTGACTCTGGAGGTGCACTGGTGGTGTTAGCTCATCATTAGCATCCGCGCTGCCGGCTCCAGCCTCCGGTGGCCAGGCTGCCCGCCCGCCCGGTGAAGAAGTGCCCCGGCCTGGCCGCGTCCTCGCTCCCTAGCGTTAGCGTTAGCACAGTCTGTTTGCTAGCGAGTTCGCTAGACACGGACAGAGAGTTTCTCGGGACCTCAGGCTCTTAGTGGAGGGTTCCTGGGTAGCCGAGCTCTGGGGAGGTACCACCTGGTCAACAAGGCGAGTCGAGAGGTCTTTCAGGTCTCGGAATCCGGCAGGCTGCAGCCCTCCGTCCGTGGTCTTGGCGGACGGCGGTAGTTAGCCAGCCTAGCAGTGCTAGGCTAGCACAGGCTATGGCGGGATATTTAACAATACACCCGTAAAAATACTATGCAGCAGCGGCTCGCGCTCGCTCAAAGACTTGGACCCTTTATACCGTACGTCTGAAAACTCTAATACTGGAGCACAATGAAGCTGTACTCAGTTAAAACAACTAACTAAACGTAGTCTGATTCGAATGACCACCGTTCACTTCTGCTTGTCTGACTGACTGTAAGCGGCCGCCAATTTGACTGTGGCTGTGTGTGCCGTGCTAATACTGGTGGTGCATTCAAATGCGGTCGGATGGTTGCAATGTGATGCTGCCTTCAAGTGCCGTTGGAATAATCATAAAAATGACACCAAAGTGAGGGAATCACACAGACAATGCATTTATGCTTGCTGGCCATAAAAATCAATAATGACATTAATAGATCATGCCGGGGGGCCCTGGGGGGACCCAGCATTTTTTAATTATTATTATTATTTTTATTATTATTATTATTACCTTTATTATTATTATTATTATTATTATTATTTTTTTTCCCCTGGGCTCGAGGGCCCCTTCACCCCGAGGGCCCCGGGGCACCTGCCCCGGGTGCCCTATGGTTAATCCGGCCTTGGTAATATGCATGAGTCTTGTATGAGCATGAACTGGGGCAGAGTGTTTAGTTTGTTGGTGCTAACGTGACGTCTTATAGCTGCAGCCTCTTTTCTCCCGCTGTAAAAATACACTTCTGCTGTTTTATGGTGGACCCCGGTGGAGCTTTTTACAAGTCCGGCTCAGTCTGTGGCCGAGCGTTAACGACCGGCCAGCGTGAGGCAGCAGAGAGCCTCACAGCACACAGGTCTGAACACATGGCCTTCCTGCCCCCAGAGATGATGATAAAGTATAAATAGAGAGGCAAAGTGACCGCCTACTACTTCCTGCTTCAGCACTGTACCAGAGATTTTCATCTGCCATTTATTTTCCCATAAACATTTCATAAAATGCTTATAAAAAAAATGTTTTACTTGGTCAAACCAAACGGTTCAGATATATTTCGAATCGGGAGAGACCATAGAACATTTCACTCGGACCAAAACCTGAATAAAACGACATCAAAAAAAATTTTTCTTTAAATCCGCAATTTTTTTTTAACGTTTTGGTCCGAGTGAAATGTTATGTGGTCTCTCCTGTTTCTAAATATATCTGAACCGTTTTGGTTTGAACAAGTGAAACTATTTTTATAAGCATTTTACGAAATGTCTACGGGAAAACAAATGGTGGATGAAAATCTCTGGTACAGTGCTGAAGCAGGAAGTGACGTTCCACTTTGGCTCTCTATTGCCTTTGTCCATTTAAAGAAAGCTCTAAATAATCAATATAGATTATGGAGCAAATAAGAGCCAGGGGATGACCTACATACAGTAGTAAGTTACCTCCCCCCCCCTCCCCTCCGCCCCGTGTGAGCAGAGAGACTTTACCTCCGTCCAACTTCCTGTCAGACTGGCGACGTGATAGAGTGCCGTCGCCAAATTGATATACAGCTGCTCTCCGTTTCTCACAGACAGACAGGGCAGCCAAACGTGCAGCTCCCATCTCTCTTCCTCTCACTCCATCTCAGCGATGATAGATTCTCTCGCTCGTGTGTCACGGCTTTGTGACGCTTTACATATCGGCGTTAGGCGCGTGCTCGTGTTCGTGCCCGATCAGACAAATGGCGGCTCGCGCAAAAACACACATTCAAATGAATGCAGGAGACACACATACGCATACGCACACGCACATACACACACACACACACACACACACACACACACACACACACACACACACACACACACACACACACACTTACCCACAAAGTAATGAAAGCACTACTATCAATCTTTATGTAATCCATTCTGTGAAAACAGAAGCCGATTGTAATTACCTCATGCTCTCTTCTAAGCGAGGCCAGCGTTCACATCGCTCCACTTTAGCTTTTCTCCGTGTTTCTTCCCTATTCTGCATTCAAGCGTTGGATATCAATCAAACAATGTAAACGGCAATCAATTACCTGTCATACCAAAAAAGCCCTTTGGGGGGGTTTCTCGATTTTCATTTTCAAACAATGCCGTCAAGGACACGGCCCGAATTAAGATGTAACGCTGGGAATCTCGGCTGCTGCTGCTTTCTTGCTAAATCTGGCAGAGGAGGCGCAGACCTGGATTATTTTGGCAACTTTCCGCTCATTTTCCAGCCAAAAAGTTTGGGAAAATGCTCCCAAGTCGTTTTTACATCTGTTCTGTGCAGCTGCTGTCTTGAACAGCCCTTCCGCTTCTCAGCGCGGGCGGGACTGGGATGAAATCCAGGCGTAGTCGATACAACGACCCCAGCATGAAAAGACTATCAGGCCAGATCCAATGCACACTTCATTTTTAAAAATCAAGTTTAGTTTCTTTCTTCTGATCCCCCCCCCCCCATTTTCTCCCCAATCGTACTTGGCCAATTCCCCCTGTTATCCCGGTCGGTGCTCCACCCCCTCTGCCGATCTGGGGAGAGTTGTAGACTAGCACATGCTTCCTCTGATACATGTGCACTTGTGCAGTCACCAGCCACTTCTTTTCACCCGACAGTGAGGAGTTTCACCGGCAGGACGTAGCACGTGGGAGGATCATGCTATTCCCCCCCCGGGTTCCCCTCCCCCTTTGAACAGGCACGCCGACCGACCAGAAGAGGCACTAATGCAGCAACCAAGACACATACCCTTAATCCGGCTTCCCACCCGCAGACACGGCCAATTGTGTCTGTATGGACGGACGCCTGACCACCAAGCCGAAAGGTAACACGGGGACTTGAACCTACGACTGTGTGAGCTCTATTGCTGGCTCTGGTCCTGAGCTACTCTCTTAGGCCTTGTGCAGTTGGATGCCTTCATGGAAAAGAGGACACAAGAGATCTCGCTTCTGTTATCTTCAGTTCCTGGGGGAACCCTCGGATCAGCCACGGCTGATTACCCAAGACGTCGTCGACTCAATGCAACGCATTGCAATATATCGCAATGTTTTTTGAAATTGCACGGGTATCGTGACTTAAGTATCGTGATAATATCGCATCGTGGAGAATCTGGGTCAATTCCCACCCGGCCGACACCTCTCCCCACCGCAGAGGATCAGCTCAAACATCTCTCCTTCCTCCAGTCATCACTTACTGTCTCCTCGTCATCGTTCATATCTGTTCAATAAACATGCTCATTTGCATTCAGTGGATGCTGTGGTCCCCTGGCTGCTGAACTGACGCTGTTTTGATGTTTGGCCTGTTTGTTCTCACACTGGCAGTAACCTTTTCTCTAACGACGAGACGGATAGATCCACAAAGACGGTGCTCATCAACCTGACGATTCCATTTCTGCAGCTTGTCACAGGCAGCGTAACGGAGACAAGCCTTTTCTAAAGTCAGCCTTTCTTCATAACAAATGTGTTGTTTTGTGTTCCTGCGTGCCTCTGTCACTATATAATATCTTTGTCTGTGCGTGCACTATAGATGGCGGTCCTGCGTGCATTGGCATCTGCTTAAAGGAAGAAAAAGCGCACCGCTCACTATTCAAACTCCTCTGAAAACAAGTCACCTCCCATTTTATGCCGATTGAAATATCCCCCAAACCCCAGCAGAGCAGACTGCCATCTCTGCCATCTCACCACTTCTTCTTTGTAGAAGATGTCTCCATGTACTGTAGAGAGAGCCTGATCAAAGCAGCATCCTATTCGAACAGCACGACTGTGCAGACTCCCTCAGCACCATTCAGAAAGCCCAGATCGCAGCCATCAAGACTAAACTCCAGAGGGATTCATTCCGGCTCTCTCTCTCTCTCTCCCTCTCTCTCTTTTTTTTACCGCCACAGTACATCTGTTCACATCTCTCCCTTTCTCCACACAGAACGAGCCAGGAATTAGCACAAAGAAAGTGAATAAGGGACTGTCCAATATTTATCAGTATGGTGCAAAACGGGGGAGGGGTGTCAAATATTTTTTGAGCACTGGGGAGGGACTTTAGGGAGGGTCATACAACTTTAATTTGCTGTATTTCGTATATATTTCAAATATGTTTTTTTCTTATCAAAATACTTTTCAATATACTCTCCTACAAATTAGAGGCATAAACCCCCAACCTGATCTGACTTACAGTAGTCCCATAGTTTAGACTCCTAGGGGAAGATTGTAGTTGTTGATT
This sequence comes from Poromitra crassiceps, assembly GCF_964638095.1. Lineage (NCBI taxonomy): Eukaryota > Metazoa > Chordata > Actinopteri > Beryciformes > Melamphaidae > Poromitra > Poromitra crassiceps. The sequence continues at coordinate 49,052,647 of NC_139628.1, read as the reverse complement.
TACTATTGAATTGTTGAAATGTCTTCTACACGCCGGTACATGGGGAGATAATTGTGGTGAGGATGAAACATAATTGCAAGGAGCAGTCTTATCCATTCTTCTTGAATGTATGATACTTTCTAGAACATTGTATTACAGTGATGAAACTCTATGAAACTATTCCCCTCTTTACTGGAGATCCTCCGGAACCCCCTAAAGAATCCCTGGAGTTAGCTAGACCAGTGGTTCTCAAGGTGGGGTCTGGGGACCCCCAGGGGTCCTTGAGGGGGTTCCACTGGGCTCCCCAGCAAAGAGGGGAATAATTTATTTTCACTAAAATAAGTAACAGAAAGTCAGAATGTATGACTATTTTGGTCATCATACACTTTCTGCAATAAAACATCTAAAAGCAATAATATTATCAGATGGGGACCTTGGGACAAAATCATATCAAAAGAGGGTCTGTGGTCCAATTTATGTGAGTTTAGGGGTCCTTGACGTGAAAAAGTTGAAGAACCACTGAGCTCCTCGACCAGTTTGAGAAACACTCATGTGTCTACAGGGGCCAGGAAGTGTGGATTTCAAAGGAAGTGATGTCAGCGATATGATAGGAAGTGAATTTGGACACTGCACGCTCGGCTGCAGCTGCAGACTCAGCAGCTGTGTTGTGAGTGGACTCGTCGCCCTGAGGGAACGGCCAAACCACAAACACAGCAGGTCCACGGCCCAGGTGCATTGTGGGTCCACGGCCCAGGTGCATTGTGGGCCCACGGCCCAGGTGCATTGTGGGTCCACGGCCCAGGTGTGGTCTCGTTGCTCAAGGAAACAGAGAGTGGTCGGGTGAAAGAGTTCAGTCGAAATAGCGTTTTTTTCTTTCTTTTTTTCTCCGCTTTAGCGCCCCAAAAAGCAGGCTGGAACTGGGGGAATACCATGATCCTCCAATGCACTACGCCCTGTCGGTGAAACACCTCACTGTCAGGTGAAAAGAAGCGGCTGGCGACTGCACATGTATCAGAGGGAGCATGTGCTAGTCTACAACTCTCCCCAGATCGGCAGAGGGGGGTGGAGCAACGACTGGGACAGCAGGGGGAATTGGCCCAAGTACAACTGGGGAGAAAATGGGAGAAAATTCTGAAAAAAACTTGCATATTTTGAATCCCATACAGAAATCTGATCTGATGTGCAATGTATTACGTTCTCTAGGGGAAAAGCTAACTTTATTTAAGTATAACTTTATTATGGTGGATGGGTTTGTGCATG
>NC_139628.1:48996408-49048908 GCF_964638095.1 Poromitra crassiceps | reverse complement strand
CCACCAAAACTGACTTGAAGCTTGAAGGGAGTCAGTTTATTCATTTTCATATTTCCTACATTTAGTTCTTCAGTGACTGTGTTTCAAACAAATGCAGGAGCAGAGATTATATACCATCAGCATACACCCCCTGTAGCCAATCCTACTACTATCATTGGAGAGCGTTAATTGGAGTATTAAACAAGTTGAATAATTCTACTTTAACCAGAGTCTTTATTTAGACAAGTAACTGTACTTCTACTTGAGTAAAGAATGTGTGTACTTTTCCCATCTCTGCCCATGTACACTACACAGAGCCGTAGGACACAGAGCAGCACAGTTTACCCTGCCGCCCACACGCACGCACGCACGCACGCACGCGCGCGCGCACACACACACACACACACACACACACACACACACACACACACACACACACACACACACACACACACACACACACACACACACACACACACACACACACACACACACACACACACACACACACACACACATCCTTTTCCTCCCTCCGTATTCCCGCCCCCATTTTCTCCCCATTTGTACTTGGCCAATTCCCCCTGTTGTCCCGGTCATTGCTCCACCTCCTCTGCCGATCTGGGGAGAGTTGTAGACTAGCACATTCTTCCTCTGATACATGTGCAGTCGCCAGCCGCTTCTTTTCACCTGACAGCGAGGTGTTTCACCTGCAGGACATCGCGTGGGAGGATCAGGGCTATTCCCCCAGTTCCCCTCCCCACGAACAGGCCCTCCCGAGCGACCAGAACTGGTCGCCTCTCTCAACTGGGAAATTCCCAGTTTCCCAATGTGCCATGATGCTATAGATAAGTTTCCCCGCGCTGGCCTAGGGCGGCGCCACAGCAGCCTTATATGTTCCCGGCTTCCGGTTAAGTCCACATTGCGTCCACAGCAGCCTAAGTGATGTTGTCAATAAGCTACGACTTAAATAGAGACTTATTACATCATATTTTTTCCGCCCCCTGTGTGTTGAGTGTTGGTGAAAAAGAAAAATATAGCAGACGCTTTCTTTACTGTAGAGCGCAGTTTAAAAGCCACACAAGCAGCATCAGTCCCGCCGGCCAGCGCTGGACCCGCTGTGAGGAAACACACAGGAGGAAACCGAAATGTCAAAACAGACATCCCTTGCTAGGCCAGTCCTTTTTTTAATCGAGATCATGCAACAAGTAGCCTACTTCAGCCGAGGCCAGCAAGACGGCAGGAAAGAAACAGAAGCGTGCCTGCCGCCGTCAAAAGCGAAAGAGACCCGCTGGCGCTGTCAATTTAGCGGAGGTAAAAAGCCTTTTTACCTACGTCGGGCGAATCAATCAATCAATGGCTCGCGCTTGGTGCCCGACGCTCGTATGATGAGGAGATTAACCAAAATGCTTACCACAAATAAAGCCACATGGGAGCCGAGAACGAGTGCAGGAGAGCTGCCGCAGGTGCCAGGTGTGGAGTGGGAGAGATTAAGGTGCGTAGCCTATTGCTGGAGATTCAAGTTGTGCGCTGTCTGCACTGACACTGTCGCACTTATTACTTTTAGATAACGCTACGTTGTTTTTTCATCAAGGCAATGTCCAGAAGATATGGGTTCATGAGTGTCTGCAAATGCAGATAGATAGGCTACAGTAGGAGCATGCGTGCATGTTGTCTGTTTCAATCACGAAAGCGTCCTTACCGAGAACGACGTGCCGACCAATTAAATATTATTGCTGAAATCGAAATCGGCCTCTTAATGACAACACTGGAATAATAGCCGTAATATTCATTCACAACGGGAGATAGCCTGACTGTGGGTAATTTGATGACATACATAGCGTTACAACATACCCGACCTACTTTGTTGCTGTGTGGAGATATTAGGCTCGTTTGAGATGAGCAAATTCTGCGCAGATTCGACCAGCGCCTTGCTTGCCCCATTGCATGATGGTTAGAAAGTTGTCCGACTTGCTCCGTCCTGCCCGACTGCGTGAGTCACGTGACTCTCGCGAGAGCGAGGCGGGCACAGATTTGGAGCGAGGCGCCGCAGTTGCTCCCCACCAACTGCGCCCGACTGTGGATGACAGAGGATGACGAGAAACGCATCAAGCTGAGCGCCCATTGGTTCAACACAGGTGCATCACAAACCCACAGTGAAGTGTAGAAACTTCAATTTTATATCTATTCCAAGCTGTCACTCCATATTTTACATAAATACCACCTGGAATGCCTACATTAAAATAAAAATAAGGAATCTGAAGGGCTGTGTTATTTGAGCAGTGAGTGTGGGTGGCGCTAATGCATGTTTTAATTTGTTTACAAACCGCTGTTAAACAAAACTGTAGAAGAAGAAAAGCAGCAGCGAGTGTGCCGTCGGGGGTGCTCGACTTGTTGACGCCTCGCCTGACTGTGCTCGCCTGCTCTCGTCTGCTTTCCAGGCGAGGCGGCAGTCATCTCAAACGAGCCTATTGGTACGCTTCAGAGCTTTTGAGATTGTTCATCGCGTTGCCGTCCACCGCCATTGATTCCTCAAAATACGCTATAATCCTGCCTGTAGTTACGTTCGGCCATTTACACATATTATCTTCCCATGTGTCCACTGTCAACGGGTGTGGGATAGACACTCTTTCGTTAGACAGGAGACTCGGAGAATGATCCCAAGTTTGCATTTTTTCGGCAGTCGCTATGGCTACTACGCTAGTACGTTACGCCTCTCTGTATTCTGGAAGAGACGGACATATCGCGGCCGAGTCCCGAAGCAAACCGGAAGTGCCCAGGAAACTTGTCTATAAATGCTGTTTCTAAATGCTTTCCCACCCTGACAACAATACAAATGTGGGAGAAACATGTCGTGTTGGAGGCCTGAAAATGACCACATTTCAAGTTGAGTTGATCTTCGTTGATTTATTTGCACATGTTCAAATCAAAAACAGACAAAAGGAAAACAAAGACAAAAGATTGTGCCGGTAGAGACAGGAAACCCCATTTGGGCTTATAAAGTTAGTGAGTATTGGCATAAACATCGATCTGCAGCTGCAATACAAAAGGATTTGTACGGGTGGAGAAGCTGTATGGGTACGGGAAGCCCACCACACAGCAGCTTAGTTGGTTGGCAGCAGCAGTAGGAATAGTGGTTTTGTTGCTGACTCTGCTCAGCGCACAGAGAGCTGAATGCAGGCGAGCGTACACAAGCCAGATGTACACAGAAAGGAGGGAACAGCTAACACATCTACTATTACCAGCCTGGCTGCCTCTGTCAGCTAGCACAGGCTACGTGATAGAATAGCACGTTGCCAGCATTCACGACACACTACGGGTCCGGGAACAGTAGGGGATCGATACAGCATAGTATCGCAATATTTGATGTGGCAATATCTCGAATAGCACGAATCTATCGCACAAATGCCAAGTATTGTGTGATATTTTATTGTAAAAATTGTCAGGCGCGTGCAACATTTAGGACGGGTTTTTACGACAGTGTTTGGTCAGTCTGTCTTGTCTGCTTGACAATTTTGCTGCAATAAAAATGATTGAAGGGAGATGAACAGACTGGAAACTTGATCTTACATAAAGCAGATGTTGACAAAGTTTCCCTTTGGGGACATCATTTGCAGTGGGGGGAAAAAAAGGTAATAAATGTGTCTCCTTCTGGAACAAAAGCGTTGTCTTCCACTTCCACTTCCTTCTTGCTGTCATGTCTGCCCTCCTCCCCCCTCTCTCTCTCTAACGCGGGGCCAGTGGCTGATTGTCAGTCAGACTGGGGTCTTGACATTTCCGAGTCTTCAAGCTCCCGGCGGAGAGGAGCCAGCGTGGTGTTTGTTGCATCTCCAAAAGGCCAGGATTTGAGGGATAGCAGTGAAGGATGATCTCAGCAGCACTGAGGGAGACTTCTGGCCCCTCTCTCGCTCTCACCCCCGCCCTCGCTAGTGTACACAATGCCAAAGCACTCGCTCGTGTTGACACAAGGAGGGGAGATAGGGTCGAGACTAATCTCCTTTTCTTCTTTTTTCTCCCCAGAAAATATGTGCATGGTGGTGTCTCTGCTTCAGATAGTTCACTGCACCGAGAGATAGGAAACGGGGGAGAGAGGGGATATAGCATGCAACAAAAGCCAGATTCTTCAAACCCATGGTGTCAGTGACGTGGTAGGTCTTCTGGCCCTATGTGGATTGTAATGTGAATAGGTCGCATGCAAAACAAAAAGATGTGCAAAATGCACCAAGCCCTCTAGTCCGCTTCTCTTCAGAGAGCACTGTGTGAGCGAGCTTCTCTTCAGAGAGCACTGTGTGAGCGAGCGTTCCATCTGAAGCAGCTCCAGGAAACAGTCCCCAAAACACAAAGGACAAAGGAGACAGATGTTGACATCTGACAGCCAGAAGTTCCTCGCGGTCGGAGAGTCGAGGATAACAAAGTGAAGTCGAGACTGATGCTCAGACACAGTACAGCTATTTCTTACGGAGCAGATCAGAGAGCGCAGACAAGAGCAGAAAACTCAGAAAGCTCAACTTACAGGGACTAGAATCAGATTTGTTTCAATCCCTGAGTCTTCCTCAGCTCTACTGACATACTGAACACTTACTCCTGAGTCTTCCTCCACTGACATACTGAACACTTACTCCTGAGTCTTCCTCAGCTCTACTGACATACTGAACACTTACTCCTGAGTCTTCCTCTACTGACATACTGAACACTTACTCCTGAGTCTTCCTCTACTGACATACTGAACACTTACTCCTGAGTCTTCCTCAGCTCTACTGACATACTGAACACTTACTCCTGAGTCTTCCTCTACTGACATACTGAACACTTACTCCTGGGTCTTCCTCTACTGACATACTGAACACTTACTCCTGAGTCTTCCTCTACTGACATACTGAACACTTACTCCTGAGTCTTCCTCTACTGACATACTGAACACTTACTCCTGGGTCTTCCTCAGCTCTACTGACATACTGAACACTTACTCCTGGGTCTTCCTCTACTGACATACTGAACACTTACTCCTGAGTCTTCCTCAGCTCTACTGACATACTGAACACTTACTCCTGGGTCTTCCTCTACTGACATACTGAACACTTACTCATGAGTCTTCCTCAGCTCTACTGACATACTGAACACTTACTCCCGAGTCTTCCTCTACTGACATACTGAACACTTACTCCCGAGTCTTCCTCTACTGACATACTGAACACTTACTCCTGATTCTTCCTCAGCTCTACTGACATAATGAACACTTACTCCTGAGTCTTCCTCAGCTCTACTGACATACTGAACACTTACTCCTGAGTCTTCCTCGGCTCTACTGACATACTGAACACTTACTCCTGGGTCTTCCTCTACTGACATACTGAACACTTACTCCTGAGTCTTCCTCGGCTCTACTGACATACTGAACACTTACTCCTGGGTCTTCCTCTACTGACATACTGAACACTTACTCATGAGTCTTCCTCTACTGACATACTGAACACTTACTCCTGAGTCTTCCTCTACTGACATACTGAACACTTACTCCTGAGTCTTCCTCTACTGACATACTGAACACTTACTCCTGAGTCTTCCTCTACTGACATACTGAACACTTACTCCTGAGTCTTCCTCTACTGACATACTGAACACTTACTCCTGAGTCTTCCTCAGCTCTACTGACATACTGAACACTTACTCCTGAGTCTTCCTCTACTGACATACTGAACACTTACTCCTGAGTCTTCCTCTACTGACATACTGAACACTTACTCCTGAGTCTTCCTCTACTGACATACTGAACACTTACTCCTGAGTCTTCCTCAGCTCTACTGACATAATGAACACTTACTCCTGAGTCTTCCTCAGCTCTACTGACATACTGAACACTTACTCCTGAGTCTTCCTCAACTCTACTGACATACTGAACACTTACTCATGAGTCTTCCTCAGCTCTACTGACATACTGAACACTTACTCCTGAGTCTTCCTCTACTGACATACTGAACACTTACTCCTGAGTCTTCCTCTACTGACATACTGAACACTTACTCCTGAGTCTTCCTCTACTGACATACTGAACACTTACTCCTGGGTCTTCCTCAGCTCCACTGACATACTGAACACTTACTCCTGGGTCTTCCTCAGCTCTACTGACATACTGAACACTTACTCCTGAGTCTTCCTCTACTGACATACTGAACACTTACTCCCGAGTCTTCCTCTACTGACATACTGAACACTTACTCCTGGGTCTTCCTCAGCTCTACTGACATACTGAACACTTACTCCCGAGTCTTCCTCTACTGACATACTGAACACTTACTCCCGAGTCTTCCTCTACTGACATACTGAACACTTACTCCCGAGTCTTCCTCTACTGACATACTGAACACTTACTCCAGAGTCTTCCTCTACTGACATACTGAACACTTACTCCTGAGTCTTCCTCAGCTCTACTGACATAATGAACACTTACTCCTGAGTCTTCCTCAGCTCTACTGACATACTGAACACTTACTCCTGAGTCTTCCTCAACTCTACTGACATACTGAACACTTACTCATGAGTCTTCCTCAGCTCTACTGACATACTGAACACTTACTCCTGAGTCTTCCTCTACTGACATACTGAACACTTACTCCTGAGTCTTCCTCAGCTCTAGCGACATACTGAACACTTACTCCCGAGTCTTCCTCAGCTCTACTGACATACTGAACACTTACTCCTGAGTCTTCCTCAGCTCTACCGACATACTGAACACTTACTCCTGAGTCTTCCTCTACTGACATACTGAACACTTACTCCTGAGTCTTCCTCTACCGACATACTGAACACTTACTCCTGAGTCTTCCTCAGCTCTACTGACATACTGAACACTTACTCCTGGGTCTTCCTCAGCTCTACTGACATAGAGAACACTTACTCCTGAGTCTTCCTCAGCCCTACTTACATACTGAACACTTACTCCTGAGTCTTCCTCAGCTCTACTGACATACTGAACACTTACTCCTGGGTCTTCCTCAGCTCTACTGACATAGAGAACACTTACTCCTGAGACTTCCTCAGCTCTACTGACATACTGAACACTTACTCCTGAGTCTTCCTCAGCTCTACTGACATACTGAACACTTACTCCTGAGTCTTCCTCTACTGACATACTGAACACTTACTCCTGAGTCTTCCTCAGCTCTACTGACATACTGAACACTTACTCCTGAGTCTTCCTCAGCTCTACTGACATACTGAACACTTACTCCTGAGACTTCCTCAGCTCTACTGACATACTGAACACTTACTCCTGAGTCTTCCTCTACTGACATACTGAACACTTACTCCTGAGTCTTCCTCAGCTCTACTGACATACTGAACACTTACTCCTGAGTCTTCCTCAGCTCTACTGACATACTGAACACTTACTCCTGAGTCTTCCTCTACTGACATACTGAACACTTACTCCTGAGTCTTCCTCAGCTCTACTGACATACTGAACACTTACTCCTGAGACTTCCTCAGCTCTACTGACATACTGAACACTTACTCCTGAGTCTTCCTCTACTGACATACTGAACACTTACTCCTGAGTCTTCCTCAGCTCTACTGACATACTGAACACTTACTCCTGAGTCTTCCTCTACTGACATACTGAACACTTACTCCTGGGTCTTCCTCTACTGACATACTGAACACTTACTCCTGAGTCTTCCTCAGCTCCACTGACATACTGAACACTTACTCCTGAGTCTTCCTCTACTGACATACTGAACACTTACTCCTGAGTCTTCCTCAGCTCCACTGACATACTGAACACTTACTCCTGAGTCTTCCTCTACTGACATACTGAACACTTACTCCTGAGTCTTCCTCAGCTCCACTGACATACTGAACACTTACTCCTGAGCCGTTCTAGTTCACTTGACAGCTCAAAGTGCCCTGAACCTTCCCTTGCAACAAGAATGTCAAGGAGAAGGTTGCCAGGAATAGAGTGAGGAAAGCTGTAGAAAAGTCTGTCTGAGTAATGGTTGCTCAATACTGGTTCATGTAAGTACTGTACGTGCATTGTGTGTCTTTTGGTTGTGTGCGCATTTGGGTTAGAGTCAGACCAATGTATCATTTTGTCAATATATCCCGTGGATATGGGGGCTTTTATTCAAACTTGGAATATGGAAGTCAGATATGATGGATTTGATGCAGTTTAATTATCCAGTATAATTTGATCAATACTGCACTGCACTGGTTTGTCTATGAGAAGCTTATTCTAATTTTGGATGAATTCTGATGTTAGTGTTATTATTATGCTGGGTGTCAGTGGAGAGTTTGAGTACCTCTTGGGTCTAAAATAGTGGTTCAGATGGTCTTCAGGAATTCTGAATACTCGTAATTTGGGGGGATTTTTGTTTGCTTCTCTGGCATGAAAATAAATATCGGCACATAATATTGCCTAATTGGCAGCTGTCCATTCCAAAAACATTGGCATGGGCTCTCCAAGGCCATATTGGTAAAAAGCCTAGAGTGCATCATCAGTGTGACTGCGATGTGCATGCCGAAGCTCCTGCTCATGATGCCGTCTGGACCAGGCATGGAGCAGCTCCACCACCCATCCCCCCACACCCACCCCCCTTGTGCCGTCTGGAGTCTGGACCATGCATGGAGAGGACTCTCCATCCCCCCCCTGTGCCTGAGCGGATCTTGCCAGGGTGAATGTCACGGCGTCTGCTGCTTGTTTGGCGAGGTGAGAGATAATCTAATCACTCGGGAGCCAGAGAGAGGAGCGAGCGAGCGAGGAGGCAGGGGAGATGGTGGGGAAGATACTGCCTTCCGAGCTCCAGGAAGACTGGAGGCAGATTAGAAAAAAACAAGGAAGATGAGGAAATGAGTAGGGAGGGATGCACAATGATATCGGCACGTCGTCATCAGTATTGACTGATAAAGGCTTTAAAATGAAATATTGACATCGCCCCGAAGCTAACATTTCTGCAGGATATGACAGGCCAATAAAATGACTTTAATTATACCCAAATGCTTGTGATATGCTTCATCCTATCATCAAAAGGTGGACGGGCGGGCGGTTAGGTAGCGGCGTCTGTCTGTAACGGTGCGTTCACACCGTCCTATTAAAGTTTTTCGCTGGCATCGAGTTTACATACAAAGTCAATGCAAACGAGCGATTGAGCGTATATTCGCCCGGAAGAAAAATCGCTGGGCGTCCGAGAGACAGCGACAGAGCGATAGGGCGAAAGTTCGCTCGTCGCCCGAGATGAAATATCCCAACTCGAGCGAAATTTCGCTGCCAACAGTCGCTCGCTGTTCAACGCTGATTGGCTGCCGTGTGAGAGCGAGTCAAGGATCACACTGGCTTGGAACAAACCGCTGGTTTATTGTGTGGCAACAAACCGCATTGACAGCTGATTGACAGGCTGACAGCTGACATGAAGTGAAGTCTGTACTACCGGTATAGAGCTCGCATTAGGAGCACGCTAGTCTCGCTAGCCAGCCTCTCTTCCTTTCCATCAGAGAGTCTGGCGCTGTGGAAACAGGCAACAGGGATCAGCCCGCCCCTGCTCTAAAGCTGCTCTCCCATTCGAGCGGCTGTTTCGGTGGCAGCAGGATATCCGCTCCCCCGCTTGCAAGCTCTGTCATGCTCTGTTCATTGGCTCCGACCATATGTCAATCAGAGCGGCTTCCGCACCCATGTGTGTCGCTGTAATGCTCCCGCCGAACGCTAACTAGCTAGCGTAGAAAGCTAACGGCAGAAACCTACAGGCTAACTCGTTGCTACACGCTGAAAATGGCAAGTTTTGAAGAAAATTTGGATTGTGCAATAAAGAAGGCCTGCTCGGCACAAGTTCCACCCCGAAACTATTTTCCAAGGGCACTAACGCTAAGCACTGCCCAAGACGAGGCTGATTGGTTAACCCAAACAGAGCATTTTTTTCGCAATCCCACAATGGAAACCTGCGACGCCAGACTCTCTGATGGAAAGGAAGAGAGGCTGGCTAGCGAGACTAGGAGCACGCTGATAGGCTTAGCTTGTAAACAACTACGGTGGCTCTAGACTAGTCTTGAGAATTGTGCCTTTTGACGAGCGATTTAAACACAGCGACAGAGCGATTCCAAAGGGTTGACTCGAGCGACAGGGAGAAAAATAAATATCTCGATGTGAACACAGCTTAAGTCACCGTCACGTTTTGTGTCACGAAAGTGACGGGTACTTGTACTTGTTACTTTTCCACTAAAGTAAGAATACTTGAGTAGGATTTGTCAGGACTCTTTCCACCTCTGCTCGTCAGCAGGGGCTCGTCAGCAGGGGGCTCCACGCTCGCTCCCGCCTGCCGTAAAGCATTGAGATGCGCGAGAGGTCGCCACACGCCTTCAATGATCACCGTCAAGTACACGCTGCTGACAAAGGCCTGACACCGTGCTACACTCTCAGAAGGTTCAGATCTGTGCAGTGACGGGAGCCCTCGGTCACTGACTGAGGGCTCCCGTGAGTTCGCTTGTCCTCAAATCGTCGTTGATCAAAGGTCTTTCGGAAAACTTTACTACAAGCGCAGCAGTTGTTGAACTTGGCTCTGGTCTTTAATGCATTCATGTGGAACGTGTTCACGCATAAATGCTAAATCCTTTCAGAAAACAAGTACACAGTGTCTGTACAAATGTTTCTACCAACAATGCAAAGATGCAAAGTTCTCTCTGAATACACAGGGGATTAAAGTTCTCTCTGAATACACAGGGGATTGTGGAAGTTGAGTGAAATTCAACAGATGAGAAGCTTCAGAATATAACTTTTACTCATTTCTACTGGAAGAGCCACTTTTCTGATTTTTGTATATCATTACAAAATCAGTAGTATTATGCAAATGAACAATGTTTAACTTCCATCTTGCCTGGCCCGAGAGTGTCCCATTCCTTCACAGAACCTCCTGGACCAAATGATGTCATAATGATGTAATTTGGAGCAGTTTTGGTATCACTATATCAGAGATGATCCATAATAGAGATACGTCACCCCAGGCTCCGCCAATTGTAAGAAGTGGTACTATCAAGTCTCCTAAATGGTCACATGGTCACCTCTCCCCTGAAGTGTTGTGAGAGGACTGTGCCTGGTGACGCGGGGTTTAGTGCTGACCTAGCAAGCTAACTTGAAGCAGAGATCGAGAGTTCCCAAACTCTCTTTGTTGTTGTTGTTGTTGTTGTTGTTTTTTACTGTTTTTATCCGGCAATCAACACCTTGCACAGGGGACTGCAGTTGAAAATTAGCTACCCAGCTAAAACTGGCACATTTGCAGCAATGTTGATTCATGTGCATTGTCCCTGTACAACTAAACTAATAAACTAAAAAACTAAACTAAACTCCACACAAAACGCATAAACTGCATGTACCAGATTTCAGCATCGGCCAGTGATCAAATTGGATGGATTCCTAGCTAAGTTGCGTAGGTGGAAAAAAGCAGATTTGGTGATGTTTTTAATGTGTTGATCGAGAAGTACTCCTGTTAGATTCCTGACTGTGGGTTTTTGGGAAATGAAACAGCCATCAAGGTTTATGGTTACTTACATTAATGAACTGGTGTTTATGTTTCGCTGCTCGACCAACTAGCAGCATCTCTGTTTTATTGGAATTGATACTTGGTTTTATTATACAGCCCAGGTCTTTTGACTGCCGGTGAATTAATTAGCAACTCACCTTCCTCGCTTTTCTCCTTCACTTTTCTAAAGAGCAGATAGTCTTTTATTTCATCGTCCTTCAAGAGAAGAAAGAAACTGTTGCACACTGTCCTGCCTTCTGCTGCGGAGACACACTGTCCTGCCTTCTGCTGCGGAGACACACTGTCCTGCCTTCTGCTGCGGAGACATTTTAATAGACGTTTCCATCATCAGACCATCACAAAGTATCATGGGCGGCATCGCCACATCTCCATATACACACACACATAAAGGAGGTGCCCCATCAAGCAATCATCCAATCAGAACAGAGGACATCCCATCGTCCTCCCACCTGTGTGTGTGTGTGTGTGTGTGTGTGTGTGTGTGTGTGTGTGTGTGTGTGTGTGTGTGTGTGTGTGTGTGTGTGTGTGTGTGTGTGTGTGTGTGTGTGTGTGTGTGTGTGTGTGTGTAGGATGAGGCCGGCTGGAAATGAGGACAGCTAAAAAGCCTCCATATGAGTAACCTCAGCACAGAGTCAAGCGGGCCCTCTGGACACACACACACACACACACACACACACACACACACACACACACACACACACACACACACACACATACACACACACACACACACACACACACACACACACACACACACACACACACACAGGAATAGACGTCCTTCACTCAGACTGTGACAAAGCGGGTTTCACTAAATGTATCTCGGAGCTAAGACCTCCTTTGCTATGAGGAACGCTTAAGACTTCCAATTACCACAGGAACCTTTTAGAGCTTAACTGTATTATAACTGTATTATAACTGCTGTGCAACTGTATTATAACTGTATTATAACTGCTGTGCAGTTAGGGAATTGTTTGATTGTGTACACAAGCCCAAAGATGCACTCCAGTGTAAGCATTTCACCAGAGGTGTATAGGGTCAGAGGTCAAATAAATTGCTGCTTTGAAAGGAAGAATTTGATTTACAAACATCACTGAAAACATTTCCATGCATACCTGTGTGGAATCATTCCAGAATTTTTCCTGCATAGATTTAAAAAAAAAATCATCAAAACTTCATCATAACATCAGAGGAGAAGTCTGATATCTGATGGTTGAAGAAAGGGCAAGATCACCGTCAAAAACCAAACCAATAGACAGAAGCAATGTTCTGCAGAAAACATGCTACAGCCGGCTACGCAGCTCACATACGCACGCCGGCTCAACTGCAGCTGAGCAATAGACCCTTCTCACGGGGGCCATTTTGTGTTGAAAAAGCAGTAAAAAAAAAAAACCCTCTTGAAACCCTCATTAGTGTTTTGCTTGCACCTGTGTTTACCCTGCCTTTTTGACACAAAATGGCCCCCGTGAGAAGGGTGCGCATGCCAGCAACCCCCTCTTTGATTATAGGTGTGAGATATAGATGGGGAGATAACAGGAGAGAGAGAGTGAACGCTATTACCAAGTACAGTAAATGCACTACATTCTCTCCTTGGGCTAACTTTGAAATCCTAACTTCAAAATCATCACACAATTGATTCATTTTGCTGGGGACTCCCCTGTGACCCCTCATCAAGCTGACGAGTATACAGGTCTCGCTGCCGTCTGCAAGGTACCAAGTGGAGGCTGACGTTGGGAGCGTGTTCCCCGCTTTAGAGTACAGAGTACAGGCCTGAGAGGGAGGTCACATGGAGGGGTGTGTGGGGGGGTATCTGACCTGCGAGGAGGGGCCGGCCTCCCTCTTGGTCCGGCCTGGAGACAGCCAGGTCACCGTCACTGTCCGTCCCCTTTGCTGCCCTGCACGGGACACAAGGCACGGGACAGGTTAAGGACATGCACATTCCAAGATCAGAGATGGGAAAAAGTACACACATTCTTAGAAGTATAGTTACTTGTGTAAAAAAAAGACTATGGTAAAAGTAGAAGTAGTGATTCAACTTGTTTACTCAAGTAAAAGTTAAAAAAAAAAGTACATGCAATGAAATGTAATAAAAGTAAAAAGTATTTCTACTGGCTGTTTCTGTGCAAAGCTAACTGTTTTGGTCCGTCGTGAATGAAAATGAAAGTAACTAGCCTGTTTTGAAAATGTAAGGCGTAGAACGTGCAGATATTTGTGTTACAGTACAATGTAGGTAGTAAAAGTAAAACGTCAGAAAAATACTCAGTCAGTAAACTTTAAACTTGTCAACTTATCATCAAGAGGTACAACCGGAACGTCCAAACACAGGCTTATAAATGCAGTGTGTTGTGTTCAGCGCATTATTTAATTACCATGGTAGTTACAGATAAAACGCAATTAATTAAATGTCTTTTATGCCGTTTAATTCCCTAATTAGTTGCCTCTCTGATTCGTACTCGAAGCAATTTCTGCTGCAATAATCAGGCATGACCTCATGCTGACGGAGTCTCTCTAGTGCCAACAGTTCAGGGGCTGAAACCTCAAGTCAATTACTGCCTTTTTCTCATACAGTACACAAATGACGATGGCCAAACAATCACCACTAGGGGGACCCCAGGAAGAAGAATAGTCCGAATAGTCAAGACTAATGGGGATCCATAATAAACAATAAACCAACCACCAGCACCACCAAACAATCAGCACCACACCAACCCAAATTGAAAAGAGCAAATTAAAAATCAAAACAAATATGCCAAGACTAAGAGACAAATGGTTCTGTCCTTGCCTTCCTCTCGGCAGGGCTGATTGCAGCAGACAATGTGGTTACGTAGAATAATGGCTTCCTTTTCAGCGAGCAAGGATCTCAACATGACTAGATTAGCTCAGATGAATCATGGGCCGACTCCAAATTGACAAAAACACTTCTCGGAGAAAGTCGAATTTAAATGGAGTGATTCATACGCGTCGGCGCGGGGCGGCTGTACATTCTATCACAGATAACGTCGTAACAACATCACCATCTTTCGCTTTGCCGGGGAAGGCAGTGAGTGAACTGAGCGCACTCGGGGAGTTTCAGGACTTTCATTCCAACTCCGGGGAACATTTAGCTGATATCATCTGTGAGACAGAACAAGGTGCTGCAATATAGGCTGGATGGAGCCTGATTGACTAATTAGAACTTAGTCTCAGGTTTAGGCTTGTCAGCACGATACTAGAATTTCTAACTTTGATAACAATACCCAGGAAAATATCCTAATATACTTGATACTACGGGGGAGGAAATTACAAATCACATCAAGAGGCATCAGAATAAAGGAAGACAGATGGCCGGACAGAAGCACGCTTCTCCATAATGTAGGCCCGATAAAACTAATTAAAAACTTTGACCTTACACAGCAGATTACCCCTGCTCTAGTCATCAGCCTATCACAAGACAGCCGAGTACACCTGCTCTAGTCATCAGCCTATCACAACACAGCAGAGTACAGCTGCTCTAGTCATCAGCCTATCAGAACACAGTAGATTACACCTGCTCTAGTCATCAGCCTATCACAACACAGCAGAGTACAGCTGCTCTAGTCATCTGCCTATCACAACACAGCAGATTACCCCTGCTCTAGTCATCAGCCTATCACAACACAGCAGATTACCCCCACTCTAGTCATCAGTTAATCACAACACACCAGATTACCCCTGCTCTAGTCATCAGCCTATCACAACACAGCAGAGTACAGCTGCTCTAGTCATCAGCCTATCAGAACACAGTAGATTACACCTGCTCTAGTCATCAGCCTATCACAACACAGCAGATTACCCCCACTCTAGTCACCAGCCTATCACAACACAGTAGATTACCCCTGCTCTAGTCATCAGCCTATCACAACACAGCATATTACCCCTGCTCAAGTCATCAGCCTATCACAACACAGCAGATTACCCCTGCTCTAGTCATCATCCTATCACAACACAGCAGATTACCCCTGCTCTAGTCATCAGCCTATCACAACACAGCAGATTACCCCTGCTCTAGTCATCAGCCTATCACAACAATTTTAGCTTGTTGAAGCAACAGATAGCCTCCCACTAATAGGGAGATGGAGGAAGGGATGATATGGATCTAAGTGTGGAGGGAGAGTGAATGCTCCTGCTCTGCCATTAGAACCATAGTCAGTCACCCACTGGTTTCTGACTGAATTGAAGCCTCGGATTTTGGATTGTCACCGTCGCCATCTTGTTGTTGTTGTTGGGTTTCTTTTTGCCAGAAATGATTGGTCCATGATCAGCGAGCTGCGTCGATCACTGGACAGGCGACCTGTCAATCACGCCCCGAAATATAATCTGCTTTATCATCTATTTACTCTAAATGGGAGCATAATGTACCAAATGAACATCATGATGTATTGAAGAAGACTTGAAAGTAGCGAGTGAGACCATAAACTCATTAGGAAAGTGTTTACTGAGGTCATAAATCAAGTGAGAAGTCATTTTCCCATTGGGTTCTTATACAATCAGACTTCTTTCTGCACCCATAGACTGTATAAACGGGTGAGTTATATAAAAATTCACCACCCGTAAAGCCAGAAATATCAGCACCTAGCAAAGTAATCATCAAGTGATTGCTATTGATCCATGAGCATATCAACTCCCTGCAGATATATTATGGTCATTTTGTGCGACACGCAGCGCAGTAAAAAATCATAGTTAAAGGATGATTGCGGTTATAGGTTTTGCCATCACGACGATTGATTGCGTTCAAAATTCCATCGCTTACTTTTCTGTTCTTGTATGCAGCTTCAGATCACATAAAGAGTGCTACTCTCTACTGACAAAAGCACTCTGCCAATTAAATTACACCCTTTCAGCAACAACACCCACACTGCCATGGGGCCTGCCTGCCTACATCGGGGCGGCTTTAGCTCAGGAGGTAGAGCGGGTCGGCCAATGACGCAAGGGTTGGCGGTTCGATCCCCGCTCCCTCCCAGCTGCTGTCGTTGTGTCCTTGGGCAAGACACTTAACCCTCCTTGCCTCGTATGATTGGTATGAATGTAGACATGAATGATGGTGGTCGGAGGGGCCGTTGAGCGCCGATGTGTGGCTGCCACGCCTTCGAACCACCAGTACGAACGAATAATGATTCTGTGAAGCGCTTTGAGCACTTGGAAAGGCGCTATATAAATCCAATCATTATTATTATTATTATTGCATCCACTTTTATGATTCTCCATTGCCTGAAACCTATTTACAAGTAGGAAATAAGGGATCTTTTTGCTGGCTCTGATACCTCCCAACTATATGCAATCGAAGGAATTGAGGAAGTGTGTCAACCCGAGTGGTAAACTAAACAATGTAGGGGATCCACAGATGTTGGCAGTCCAAGGTATTCAAAATAGGGATGTTCATTTTGAAAATTTTCCAAAATCGATAATCGGTGAAAATTAACGATCAATTATCGATCATCGATTTTATTAATACTTAGAAAATTTTCAATTTTTTCAATTTTTTTTTTACAAAATGAATGCCTATGGCAGAAAATACGAAAGACAACGTGTTCTCCTCAATGAACTCTTTATTTCAATGTGTCTCCTCTCCAACACTGCTGTCCCACTGCATGCCGGTGTGAATTTCCCATGTTTAAAACAGTTTTGTTGGCACAAAGGCCCGTGCCCAGCCAGAAAACTAGAGACTATATGAAGCTCCACCTCACGTTAGTCGGCTGTGCAATGGAGTGGGGCGAGGAGGAACGAATTCCACCCAAACCTAGTCCACAAAAAAAAAAAAAAAAAAAAAAAAAAAAAAATTAATGATTAAAAAATCGATCCAAATGCCACAGGATCGATTCCAATCCTTAACGATCGATTATCGATTTTCGATAATTGATGAACATCCCTAATTCAAAATATAAATTATCGGGGCGTCCCGGTGGATCACCTGGTAGAACGCGGACTAGGGCTGTGAATCTTCACTGGCCTCACGATTCGATTCGATTACGATTCATCTGTCAACGATTCGATTCGATTCGATTAAACGATGCATCACGATGCATCGCGATGCATCTTAAATCGATGCATCACTTTTTCCGCAATACATGATTTATTTTTTCTCACTTTCTTTTTTCTCACTGTGTGGCTACTTTTAAAATAAAAGTGCATTTGGAATTGCATTGTATTATGATCCATAATTAAAATAAACAACTGCATGTACTTACATTCTATTTTATTTGATAAAAAAAAAAAAAATTAATTAATAATCGATTTTTGATATTTGTTAATCGATGCAGAATCGTGCACGTCCGCATCGCGATGCATCTTATAATCGATTATTTTTGACACCCCTAACGCGGACCACAAAGTCTTTGTCCTTAAAGGAACACTCTGCCCATTTTCAACCAGCTTTGTATCATTAGAAGATCAGTAGTATATCAGAAAACTGTAAACTGTTTTGAAGTCTGTCATTTAATTTGACAGTTATTGAGTGTTAAAGTGTGGACCAGTGACATCACTGGTCCACACTAACTTAAATTAATAACTCATTAACTCAAATCAACTCTCAATAACTGTCAAACTAGATGAATGATGAATAGTTTGACAGTTATTGAGAGTTGATTTGAGTTAATGAGTTATTAATTTGAGTTAGTGTGGACCAGTGATGTCATTGGTCCACACTTTAACACTCAATAACTGTCAAATTAAATGACAGACTTCAAAACCGTTTACAGTTTTCTGATATACTACTGATGTTCTAATGATACAAAGCTGGTTGAAAATGGGCGGAGTGTTCCTTTAAGTACGCTCATTGTGCAATCTGCATAGCTAAATAAGCCCTTGTTCACACAGGACGCCGAACGTAAGTAGAGCTGAAGCTTGAAGCGGTTACAAGCTGAACTGACGCCTCACCGTTCACACAAGAAGCCTTCTCTTTTCCTCTCAGCGCCTCCTCGGCGCGCCTTGAACCCACCCGCAACTCCCATTGACTTCATGCATGGCAGCTTCAAGCTTCACGCTTGGAAAATAGGCGTGAATCCTGAACGATCGCTTGAGCAAGGTGTGAACGTGGCTTCGGCGCGGCTTCGGCGTGACGCGCGCGCGCGGGTGGTGTGAACGGCTTCGCCTGTTAACAAGGACGCCTAAATGAAACTTGTGGGTTCAGCGTAGGTTGAGCTTAGGTTGGGCGCTGGTTCGGCTAAGACCTCCACACACAGGCTCCGCAGTGGCTTTGTAAGCAGTGCAATCTGCTGCGCTCTGTGTGCTGCTAGATCAAAAACTCAGCCGAGAGGCAAATTTGACTTTTGAAATAGAATTGTGATAGCCTTGTTTCTTGGGGCCGCGGGGGATCAAACGCTGGGCTAAAGGTCACCAATTAATGGCTGATAAGACTGAAAGGAATCCATAAAATGTCAGCGGCGCTTCGCCTATAGCTGCTGGAGGCGGGAAAACATTTCCGTGACATTTGAGGCTTTCAGAATAGAGTTCAGGCCAAATAATGAGCGCAGCACGGCTGAACAGAACGGAGGCGGGCGACTACGGGTGGGAGAGAGAGAGAGAGAGAGAGAGAGACTGAGAGAGAGAGAGAGAGAGAGAGAGAGAGAAAGGGTGGGAGAGAGAGAGAGACAGAGAGAGAGAAAGAGAGAGAGAGAGAGAGAGAGAGAGAGACTGAGAGAGAGAGAGAGAGAGAGACTGAGAGAGAGAGAGAGAGAGAATCCATAGTACAACACATTGCGATATTTTGTGTGGCAATATATCATGCGTCACACTAATGCCAGAAGTATCGCCATATTTTATGATATAAATTGTCACGTGCAACATTGAAGACAGATTTTTATGACCGTTATGATGAGTGTTGGTCAGTCTGTCTGCTTGGCAATCCCATTTTGCTGCGATAGAAATGACTGAAGTGAGATGAACAGACTGGAAAGTGTATCTCATTAGATAAAACAGATGTTGACAAAGTGTTTTCCTTTGGGGACATCATTTGCAGTTGAAAGAAGGTAATAAATCGCAATATATCTGGGTTTTTTTTTTATCTCAATAATATTGTATCGTGACTTAAGTATCGTGATAATATCATATGGTGATAATATCGTATGGTGATAATATCGTATGGTGATACTGATAATATCGTATGGTGATAATATCGTCTCGTGACTTAAGTATCGTATCGTGGGGAGCTGCTGCTTTCTCCCTCTTCACGAGCATGTCTGACACACCGCGCTGCTGACCTGCAGCTCTCCTCTCCTCCACTCCAGCTAATGTTGAGCTGATAAAAAGCACAATAACGGCAAAGACGCGGCGGCGATCCCACGTTTTTCGGTACGAATAGGAGCGAGTTACTCAATTTGTCTCAGGCAGCAGATGTGTGGGGTTTTTTTTAGAAAAGGGCTCTATGTCCAGCGATACAGTTAGTCTGTGTTAGTTTTATACACAGTTGCTATTACACACTGCCCATAGGGAAACGCTTCAAACGAAAAACTGCAAAATAGGATTAAAAGCTGCCTTGCAAATTTCCTCAAAACTCTAACTGAGATTGAGTATGACAAATCACATGTTATCTGGCTGTGCACAGCGCAGGCCAAACTCCCTCACCCCTCACACTCTCTCACCCCTCACACTCCCTCACCCCTCACACTCCCTCACCCCTCACACTCCCTCACCCCTCACACTCCCTCACCCCTCACACTCCCTCACCCCTCACACTCCCTCACCTCTCACACTCCTTCACCCCTCACACTCCCTCACCCCTCACACTCCCTCACCCCTCACACTCCCTCACCCCTCACACTCCTTCACCCCTCACACTCCCTCACCCCTCACACTCCCTCACCCCTCACACTCCTTCACCCCTCACACTCCTTCACCCCTCACACTCCCTCACCCCTCACACTCCCTCACCCCTCACACTCCCTCACCCCTCACACTCCTTCACCCCTCACACTCCCTCACCCCTCACACTCCCTCACCCCTCACACTCCCTCACCCCTCACACTCCTTCACCCCTCACACTCCTTCACCCCTCACACTCCCTCACCCCTCACACTCCCTCACCCCTCACACTCCCTCACCCCTCACACTCCTTCACCCCTCACACTCCCTCACCCCTCACACTCCCTCACCCCTCACACTCCCTCACCCCTCACACTCCCTCACACTCCCTCACCCCTCACACTCCTTCACCCCTCACACTCCTTCACCCCTCACACTCCTTCACCCCGCACACTCCCCCACCCCTCACAGCTGTTGATACATTTTCACAGTCTGGTTTGGTATTAAGCTGTACATTAGGGACGCACCATATTGCATTTTTTGCAGATATTTTCTAGCTCTTTTGGCCGACTGCCGATACCGATACATGCGCACATTTTGTTCCATCTAATTTGAGAGAACATCAAGTCTCTCCTGTGGTGGAATCAACACATTATGATGCCTCCTCTTATGATGATGATGAATCAACACATTATGATGCCTCCTCTTATGGTGATGATGAATCAACACATTATGATGCCTCCTCTTATGATGATGATGGCCCACTGGCAGATGCAGACTGACATAAATACAATGTGTTTCAAAATGGACACATTCACTGGGCAAAATAAGAAAACAACTTCAACTTATCTTATGTTAACACGTTCACTGCCAATGACGAGTTGACTCGTCAAACACAATCCAACCGTTCACTGCCAACGACGAGTTGACTCGTCAATTTTTTTTTTTTTTTTTTTTTTGACGGTGCTACGTGGATCAATGTCCCCCACGTCTCCTATAAAAATATTGGAAGTATTGAATGTGTATAATCTATTTTACCGACCAACTAAGTGGCGACAGTGCTCTCCCGACAGAGAGAAAGCCAACCAAAAACAGCCGCGGGAGCAAGCAATTCTCAAGGAAATGGCTTGCCGATTTTACAGTCATCAGTCACCAGACTCGCCTGAGAGCGGCCGCGCCAGCAGCAGCACACAGAGAGCGGAGAGCGGTGCTGGCGTGGGGGATTGCAAATTTGCATAATATATTATGGGTGAAACACACTTTGAAACACCCGCAGAAAGGCCAGAATCGCACGCATTCCGAAAACCCAGAAACGAACGAGCCTCATTCTAATACTGTAGGCGAAAACGCTTTCACGCTGCTGCACACCGGCGCACAACGGTGTGGGGTTCCAAAAATAGACTGGGTGGGCAGCATAAAGCCTAGAATCGCACAAAGCTTCATCAAAGCTCTCAACCGAAAATCCAAGAAACGATTGAGTCCCATCCACAGTCCACACTCGCCACACTCGCCACACTCGCCGACGAGGGGCCGCCAGAGAGGGAGGCTGCTCACTGCTCAGACAGGCAGGAGAAACTGGCTTGTGACAAACGCCACCAGACACGCCCACGGAGGGAGGAGTTTAAAGGAGAGGGTGTTCAGAACTATATTGTTCAGATGTCTGATCTCTCACTGATGCCAAAAATAAATGGTTAAAGTGACTGTTCTGCCTGTTTGATTGAATTTCACAAAACTGCGATTATCTCAGCTTCCTGTCTCACACGCTGAAACCATGCTGTACTCAACGGCTAATATCTACATAACTACTAACTCTACAAACTAACTCTTTTAGACAGAGAAAGCACACATTCTATTAGTACTTTTGTGAACTTCGTGTTCACAAAGTCCAAGCAGAAAATTATCCTCGGCTCTTGTAAAATGAGCCAGAATCCTCAAAAAACGGCTTGGCAGAAGCTACCTACAGTAAAAAAAAAATGGCTGGCAGTGAATGTGTTAAACATGCCATATTTTTTATTTATGTAACATTTTCTTTCAAACAAAACCATAAGATTCATCCTACTTAAAGCAGCTTGGATTCTGCTCTCTCCCTGGGTTAGGGTTAGCCTCATTTGATCTCATATCAGAAGAAATGTTAGTTTCGGGTCGATGCTGATATTTCATTTGAAAGCCTTTATCGGCCGATAACGATGACGTGCCGATATCATTGTGCATCCCTACCGAACATTTTCAAATATTTTATTCGAAATACGGTGAAGTGAGTTTTTTTTCTCTATTTTTTGTGGGGGGGGTGGGGGAGGAAGGGGGAGCGGCACCCAGGAAACATGAACCTCTGTATTCAATATTCATTGAGTGCCAAAGTCAACAAATGACCCTTGGCCTCTGTGTGTACTGTACAGCGCCGCCCACTTCTCTCTGTGTGGAAAGAAATCAAGGCTTGGCTAATAGCTTCAGCAGAGGCATCAGGGGGTGGAGGGGGCGAGGTCCTCCATCACTTCGCTCCCCGGGATGATGGAACGCCCCAGACGAGAGGCTCTTCTTCAGGGCGGTTTATAAACACCGGGAGAGATGATGGACCGCCCCCAGACCAGAGGCTTCAGGGCGGTTAATAAACAGCGGGCGGATGCTACGCCCAACCACCGGCGTCCACAAATCACCGCTGTCCGTTGGTTCACTTCACCCCGGTTTGCCACACTTCCAGAGAGTGAGGTAGTCTCGCTGGCCAGACGATCTCCACACTTGGTTGTATGCTGTACCAGCGCAGGAGTCTGGCTCACCTCACGCTCATTCTGGTATAGCGGGAAAAAATGCTACATTGTCTTTACAACCCTCCAAGTACCAAGCAGGCCTGCTTTATTGCACAACCCAAATCGCCGTCAAAAGTTGCAATTTCTTTTCAGCATGAAGGTTGTTGTTGCTGTTTCACAGCAGCGGTGGCATGAGAGTGACACGCAGGGAGCGGAAGGGGATTTCCCTTCGCTCCGACTGAAATGGTCGGAGCCAATGGCAGAGCTTACAGTATCCATGCAGCCTGCTTCCACTGAGTCAGAGGCAGAGTCCATCTGGGCCCTTCTTGAACTAACTTATTTCTCTCTATTAAAAAAAAAAAAAAAAAAAACTGAACTAAACTTGTCCCACTGTTCCTTCAGAACTTGTAGTTGTCATAGACTGTGTTACATAGTTGATTGCTCTATTGCTGACAAAAATGTGTTATTGTAAGTCGCTTTGGATAAAAGCGTCTGCCAAATGACGTAATGTAATGTAATGTAATGCAGAGCTTACAGTATCCACGCAGCCTGCTTCCACTGAGGCAGAGGCAGACCGAATGCTCGATGCATGACTAAATGATCCCCGTGGACACAGATTACTTATTTTATTGATTTGTTTTGCAACTTGTGAAATAGGTCAAATCTGCCCTGGTTGTCAGGATTGTCTCAGGGAGAGCATCATCCAAGCCTGTAAGTAGGCTGAATCTTATAGTTTTTGTTTGAAAGAAAAGTTACATGAATAAATATATTTAAAAAAACAGCATGTTTTAAATAAGCTAAGTTGAAGCAGTTTTCTTATTTTGCTCAGTGAATGTGTCCGTTTTTATTTTTATTTACGTCTGCATTTGCCAGAGGGCCGTCACCATAGGATAATAATGTGTTAATTCCACTACAGGAGAGACTTGACGTTCTCTCAAATTAGGTGCAAAAAAGATTCCAATATCGTGCATCCTTAGTTTTCAATTAGAAAATGTGTGTGACATGGCTGCTGCTGGTTAAGCCCATCTTCTCCATTCTGCAGGAAGAATGAGGTGGTGGTGGATGGATGGATGGATGGATGGGAGAGGATAAGGAGAGAGGGGGAAAGGATAAGAGGGGCCACTCCTCCAGCCTAGATCCTAAACCCGTTCCCCTGTTTAGCAGAGAGCTCATTGGATAGACCGTCTTATCCGCTCGCTCAAAACACCAACCTGGGGCGTGCGTCCACAGCCACAGAGTGATAGCGCGCTCTGTAGTAAATTATCTTTTAAATGCTTCCTTTCCTGTCATGTTCCTCGGCCTCCTCTGTCTCCTCCTGGTCTCCTACTACGTTACGCTGTGTTAGTGCAGCAGGAGAGTTTTTACGTGTCGGAGAGAGCTGCACAATTAATCGAATATTAATCGTGATCCAGACTTTTCCTTCCCACAATCATAAAAACAAGATTTTTTTTTTAAATAAAACGTGCCACATTCCTTTTAGCGATGTTGCTCTGGTTTTGTCTGTAAATCCAGCGCACCCCTGTCCCTCACAGTGGTGCACTCCACCCCTCCTCCAAAACCCAAAGAGGTTCAATAAATGCATGATGTTTCCAAAGTCAAAGAGTAATCGTGTTAAATAATCGTGCTCTCCATATTGATCAAAAAATAATCGTGATTATCATTTCGACCATAATTGTGCAGCACTACCGCCGAGTCATTTTGTAAAGTTTCTCCATGACGTTATGACCTCTGCCAGCGCTCTAAGGCACAGGGAGATGGACAAACTCAGAGAGAGAGAGAGAGAGAGAGAGAGAGAGAGAGGAGCGCATCTTCCAAAAAAAAAACGCCCCCGGGGTCCAGAGAAAATCAATTTCTGTTTAAGAAGGTGTTATATTCCATGCAGTGAGTTTCTCAGCTCCTCCGGCATGAATTTGATAAGTTGGGTCGCTCCGCAAACTTAAAAACTCAGGATGGGAAAGTGTTCAGAGTTGAAGCTCAGCCTCTCCAAAGAACATCAGTAAGCCGGTTTGCTAGATTTAAAATCCACATTGGAAATGGACCCCCAGGCCTGTTGAACTATCTGTGGGAAAACGTTGATAAAAGTGGAGGGTTTATAACAGACATAACTGTCATGTACAGTACATATTGTACTGTAATTAGAGCCCGACCGATATATCGGCCCACCGATATTATCGGCCGATAACCGATATATCGGTATCGGCCGATATGTTGGCCAATATGCCGATATTTTTTTATTTTGTATTTTTTAGACAACTATTTTTTAGTCATAGACAACATGTTATGTATATTTGATCTTTTTTCTTAAAACAAGTTAGATTTGATATTTGTTATATTTGTGTTTTTGTATTTCTAGTTATTTATAATTATTAAATCCCCAGTTAAGTTTACTGTTTCATTGCATTGATGTCAATTTGGACAATAAAGTTGATTGACAAGCTGTAAAATATCCTGCCTACATTACATATCTTAAAGGAGAATTTCGGTTTATTTGAACCTGGAGCCATTTCCTGGCATTAATTCAGATTTGGCCACTCACCTAGCGATGTCTGCGGCGTTTCTGGGCATCCTAGCGTTGTTTTGAGATCAATATCGTCCAAGTCAGTCGTAAAATGGAGTTGATTTGGGGCCAAGTGGAAGCCTGTATTTCCTGCATCTAAATAGCTATTTTTCTTCCCGTTTTCGCCAAATATCGCCGTAATCTGATCAGTCTACATCCAGCAGAGTAATATTTCACCCCAGGCTGTTTCCTGGAGTGCACAGGGATCAAATTACCTCAAACGTGATCTAGGTCACCAAGTCTCGTGAAGTCCCGCGATACTTTCCTGTCGACTGGCCAAATACAGGCAGGACGCTTTGCGGTCGTGGTTTTAGCGTAACCTATGTGGGGTTTGGCATAACCTTCGTTATTTCGAATCCCACATAGGTTACGCCAAACCCCACATAGGTTATGCTAAAACCACGACCGCAAAGCGTCCTGCCTGTATTTGGCCAGTCGACAGGAAAGTATCGCGGGACTTCACGAGACTTGGTGACCTAGATCACGTTTGAGGTAATTTGATCCCTGTGCACTCCAGGAAACAGCCTGGGGTGAAATATTACTCTGCTGGATGTAGACTGATCAGATTACGGCGATATTTGGCGAAAACGGGAAGAAAAATAGCTATTTAGATGCAGGAAATACAGGCTTCCACTTGGCCCCAAATCAACTCCATTTTACGACTGACTTGGACGATATTGATCTCAAAACAACGCTAGGACGCCCAGAAACGCCGCAGACATCGCTAGGTGAGTGGCCAAATCTTAATTAATGCCAGGAAATGGCTCCAGGTTAAAAAAAAACGAAATTCTCCTTTAACACTTTCAGTGCCACGGCCCTTGGGCAAAAGGTTGCTTGCTGTGCCACATAGGCCGCAATGCATTTTAAAACAGTCATATAATTTTTTTAATAATTACTATGTAAACACTGAACACGCACAAATAACGATGAGACTCTCTTCTATCACCTGCAAAAAAAAGTTTATTGATCCCATTTTCCGTTCTTTAGTTATGAGCCGGAGAAGATAGCCTGATTGAACGAAAAACATACCTTTTTTTCTACGAGCTGAGATAATGAGCCTTTTGTGAAATTAAACATTTCAAGCACATCTCTGACTCTGAAGCGAATTTTCTGATGTCTGGGTCTGTCTGGGTGAAGTGTATGCTGCTCTGCTGCTCTCCGTGCTCCCCCCCCCCCCCCCCCCCCTCAACTGCACACGCCTCCTGGGTGTGTCTTATGTGTCTGGTGGCTCTCAGTCTCTGCTGAGTTTGCTGCGCACACACAGTGAATGGTGCGCGACATTCAGCTTTTGGGTTCCGCGTGTGTTTGTCACGGGCTGGCATGCTTCCAGTTCGGAATAATAATGCTGATTATGTGAATGTGCTGTTGCAGCGTACATGGAAGTGCTCAGTTGTGACAGCGGATGCTGCTGCTGGGGGCACAGCTGGCGTTGTGCTCGTTTATGGAGGCACGTCGATGCATACGGACGGATGCGATGCGATTTCCTCATTTTGCCCAGTGACTATTTCTGTGTGTTTGGCTCCTTTTTCTCTGATCAGGAGAGTGCTGTCGCCACCTAATGGGTTTGTAAAATAGGTTATCGACCTCCAATAGCTACAATATTGTTAGAGGCGACGTAAGAAGCTTAGATCGACACCCCCCCGTCAAAAAAACAATTTGGAGTTATGACGCCATTTGGCGTCGCTGGCACTGTACGGTAAATTTCTAATGACGCCATATGGCGTCGCTGGCACTGAACGTGTTAAGTCATGTCAAGTCATATCTTTGTCAAGTGTTTGATATTTGAGGGATCATTGCAAAAACATTGTGTAATATAATGTGTATATTTAATATAAGAATATCGGCCAATATATCGATATCGGAATTTTTTTACTCCCTAATATCGGTATCGGCATCGGCCTCAAAAATCCAGTATCGGTCGGGCTCTAACTGTAATACACTGTGGACTAGTGGGAGTCATTAAGGTAAGGAAGGGCCCAGCTGATGAGGGGGGATGTGGGACTGTCTATAATAAGTCGTGTCATTAAAGCATATGACATCTCTCCAATCTGTTATGGGGCTCAGGAGGTAGAGTGTGTTGTCCACTAATCCACTGGTTCTCAAAACCTTTTCACCTGAAGAACCCCGGCCTAAACTGACACAAATGACACCATGGACCCCCCATCTGATAGGATTTTAGCTGATGTTTTCTTACAGAAAGTGTATGAAACCCATGACCAAAATAGTTATATACGTTCTGTCATCATTGAGTTACTTATGGATGGAATTATAGTGAAAACAATTCCCCTTTTTGCCGGGGACGCCCTGGAAACCCCTCAAGGACTCCTGGGGTCCCTTTGATTTGAGTTAAGTTGTGGACCAGTGATGTCATTCATGCACAAATGACATCACTGGTCCACAACTTGACTCAAATCAACTCACAATAACTGTCAAAACTAAATGAATGCCTCCACATGCCTTTATAGTTTCATGACATGTGTGAGATATCATGTGCAAAATGAATCAGCATTGAAAATCCTTCCTTGCCTGACAACTTGTTTCTAGAATCAATAGATGCTTGCGGTTTGAAAAGCCAGCGATAGAAAAACAAAAAATTGAGAAGATGTTGTTTTCTTCTCTGGTTTGAAAATCAAGACACATCATCACCAAGGAAAACACATTTTGTCGGGGAAACATATTTTGGCACAACACCAAGGAACAGCTACCCAACAACACAGAGTGTTTAGATTAGACCAATATCATCGGTTTGTCCATATATGGCGCTGATAATCACCTTTGGTTTAAAATCACACCTGGCCCATGTTTGATTGATGACAAACATGCAGTGTTTTTTTGTTTTGATTTGTTTTTGCCCCACACGTAGGCTATACATTATTAAGCTTCCCTGGACTCAATACGCCACTGCAGGCGCGGACTGCAACATCGGGCGCTTCGGGCAGATATGCCCGGTGGCATGGCATGACATGGCTTGCAAATTTTTCTTTTTTTCTTTATAATATCGATACTTGGCGTCCAAATATCGATACAATATCATCAGGCAAAATATCGCGATACTATGGTGTATCGATTTTTTCCCCCACCCCTAGTTAGCAGCATGCTACAAGCGATTGGAGTGGAGCGTCGACAGCCCGCCTAGCTCCAGGAACCTCTCCGTTCTCTCTTTCCACCTGACCAACCAAACTGAACTCCCATCAAACCTGGCCTGAAGCGGCTGCTCCTCGGGGAGCCAAGGCTTGGGCTGAAAGGACAACTGAAGGAGACGTCTGGGTGAAGTCCTCCTAACCCATTCCAACACAGCTACCTCTAGCCGCTAAGAAACACTGCATATGTTATGTTTATTCACATTTTGCGGGTCGGATTAGAACCCACGTCGGCCGCGCGAAGGACCGAGCCACCAGGAGGCACCAGAACGCACAACATTTGGGGAGTTTGATTGGACCCATTGAAAAGTGCATCAGAACATTTGTCGTCAACACCCACCCACCCCGTCACATACACACTACTCTCCCCTCTCAACAATGTTCAGTCATTGTTATCTCAATTACTGTCTAATGGTTGTTTGTTTAATGCTTGTTTTATTGTGCATTTAATGGTGTATTAATTATCATTCTTATTTTTTGCTAGGGACTGTATATGCATGTATGTGTTTTCTAAAAGCCTAACCAGGGACATGGGCTGCAAATTAGCTATGGCTAGAAGTCCTATATACACTGACTGCATCGGTTGCACTTTATTTAAATGTAGCAATGCTTATGTATTGTCCCGGTCAAATAAATGAATAAATAAATAAATAAATAAATAAATAAATAAATAAATCCCAACCCTCTTCTCCTCCCCGCCTCTCTTCCACAGACACTAGAGGTGCATCACCAGAAGACCCAAGACCCAATATTTCCCCGGTCAAGAATACAATATTATTGCGATTTAAAAATATTGCAATATGTTGGGATTTTTATTACCCTTTTTTCCCCCAAATGTCCCCAAAGGAAAAAACTTTGTCAGCATCTGTTTTATCTAATCAGATAAAAGTTTCCAGTCTGTTCATCTCACTTTAATCATTTTCATTGCAGCAAAACTGCCAAGCAGACAGACCGATCAACACTGTCATAAAGAAAACCTGTCATAAATGTTGCATACACCTGACAATTTATATAATAAAATAGTGATACTTGGTTTCATGTATAAAAATAATATTGCCACACAAAATACTATACTGTATATATTCCCCCCTAACAGACACACACCTCTCTCTCTCTCTTCTCCTCTACAGAGCCTGAGGGACTCTCAGCAGAGAGAGAGAGAGAGAGAGAGAGAGAGAGAGAGAGAGAGAGAGAGAGAGAGAGAGAGAGAGAGAGCCTGAGGATTCGCGCTGGCACCCGGCAAGCCATCGCTGCAGGCTGTAAGAAAAGAATCGGGGGGCCGGCTGAGACAGAGAGAGATAGAAGGTGTGTGTGTGTGTCTGTGTGTGTGTGTCTGTGTGTGCGTGTGTGTGTGTGTGTGTGTGTGTGTGTGTGTGTGTGTGTGCGTGTGCGTGTGCGTGTGCGTGTGCGTGTGTGTGTGTGTGTGTGTGTGTGTGGGGGGGGGGGGGGGTCTTCTTGAGAAATGGCTGCCTGGAATCACTTGTAGAGGAAGTGGAAGGAGCTCTCTGAGACAAAAACAGCAGAGATAAGAGGAAAAAGTACCTAATCTCCACAGTGTGTGGTGGAGGAAGGGGAGGGGGGGCGTTCAGCTGGTAAAGTTAGTAGATTCATTCATTCATTCATTCAAGCTTTATTTAAACTCAGAAATACACTGAGGTAGAGATCTCATTTACAATCTAGCTGAGTATAAGACATAGACAAAAACACAGACAAAGGATGCTAAATACCAAGAAGAACCATAATAGGAAGAATCCGTGAAAACAAGACCAGCCGGAAGTGAAATAAGAAGAGAATATAAATGTGTAATGTCCTCAGGATCAAAATGAGCTGAGGTTTAGGGATGTCGAACTCTATTTCACATCAGCATTATGGTTGCCCTCAAAGGGTTGGTTGTAAATGTAAGACAATATAAATGTATCTAACCTACATGTTATCATATTTCATAATTGCCCTCTGATTTGAATATTATCGTTTTTTTTGTAATAACTTAATACTTTATAACTAGCTCTGAAAGCAGAATTATGGGTTAAAGAACATTTTAATTGGTTTGGAGAAGACCGACACGCAGCTGTGCTAGCTAACTCGCTATATGTTATGTGGACATAACCACACATTTTCTCCACTGTTTCGTCTTGACATGAGGGTGAGTACACGGATGGCAAAATGTTCATTTTTAGGTGAACTATCACTTTAAAGACAAGATTTACCCCCTAAGAAAGACTGAAAGTCCGTTCCAACACTAAATTTTGATGATAGAAATGACTCCTCCCACTTGGCTTGTGTTGCTAAATGAGGGTTTTCTTGAACTGTTGCCATGGGAAACGTAACGGTATATCGCACAAATGCGGATAAGTCACCTGATTTGGACTAAAGCAAACGGACTAGAGGTTTTAACAAGCCTTAAGTGCCCCGAGGCAGAATGCAGGCACTCCACTGGCTCCTCCATCGCACCCTAGTCTTCTCTTATAGCGTATAGCTCCTATATCCTCAAAATCCCTCCTCGCCTCTCTCTCTCTCTCTCTCTCTCTCTCTCTCCCTCCCTCTCTCTCTCTCTCTCTCTCTCTCTCTCTCTCCCTCTCTCTCTCTCTCTCCCTCCCTCCCTCTCTCTCTCCCTTGATCACTCTCTCCTCGCAGTTCAAAGAATCCTAAACTCATCCCGATCTTAATGAGGTGCTTATCCCTCTGCCTCTCCTCTCAAACTGTTTTTCTATCTGCACGCTGATCCCTCACACACGCAGGGATAACAGACACCTTGTGTGTGTGTGTGTGTGTGTGTGTGTGTGTGTGTGTGTGTGTGTGTGTGTGTGTGTGTGTGTGTGAGAGAGAGAGTCCAGTGGAATAATAACCAGATGCAATGCTACAGTGCAAAATTCACAGCAATGAACATTTTCAAAAATAGGTTTTGCTTCTTTCTATCACCAACTGCCGATAGCATCGTTCATCCCTGTTCTACACTTGTATTTAGGGTGTCTTGGGGGGAAATGTAAACCAGAAGCCTAGAAAGTCGTTAATAGGACCCTTTTCACAGCAACCGTTTTGAGGCGGTAATTATTAAAGCAGGTCTAACCAATAACATTAACGAGGGCCCTGGCGCTGGAAAACCTAAACGGAATGGAACCATCATTAATGGTATTGGTTACACCTGCTTTACCACCTCAAAACAGTTGCTGTGAAAAGGGTCTATGGAATACAACTCTGACACTGTTATTCTCCTGTAAATCATCGTTTAAATAGCATCTGAAACTTTGTTCTCGCAAAAAAAGGCAGTTCAATTATGTTAGGGTCTCGTTTTCAATTGGCCTTTTTCACAGCGGCCATCGTGGGTCTCAAAGGCAAGAATTAACACAGGGTGCAAACCAAAACATTAACGAGGGCCCCGGCACGGGCGTCCGGGTAGTGTAGCGGTAGATTCCCTGCCTACCAACATGAGGGTCGCAGGTTCGCACCCCCGTGTTACCTCCGGCTTGGTCGGGGCATCCATACAGGCACGATTGGCTGGTGTCTGTGGGGTGGGAAGCCGGCTTGAGGGTATGTGTCCTGGTCGCTGCACTAGCGCCTCCTCTGGTCGGTTGGGGCAGGAAGGGAATTGGTGGGAATAGCATGATCCTAGAGGTCAAAGAGAGTACCCGCACACCAGATGTAACAGGGCTAAAAAAGCCACAGAGGAGGTCCAGAGGCTGAGATCAAGCAAAAAAGACTTACTTTATTTTACATGGTGCAGGACAAAACAGTGCAACAAAAGAAAAAGTGGATTTAAAAGGCAGCAAACGTTTCAGTCGAGGACTATCATCAGTGCTACTAAACATACAGGTCTGACAAGGACAGGTTAAATAGACAGGCAGGTACATCATGTTGCTCAGGTGCCATCAATCAATCAGCTTTCAGCTGATTGCATGTGAGCCAGACAAAGTCAGGTCACTGTCAATTAGCTGAAAATAAGATTCTTCACCAAAAACAATAGATAATAGATAATGGCTGTAAATCACAAGAAAGTTCCACAAATATGCAAAGGTTGCCACAATACACTCATCAATGGAGAAAAACAAAGGGAGGCAGAGTCATGGAAGGAGCCATGGAGGACATAGGGACACGCTGGTACATGTAGACACTGTCCAGAGGCCTAGAGGAAACAGGCTAGAGACAAAGTTTCATTCAGCCCTAGAGGTTGTTCAGTTTTAAGTTTGAAAATCCATTTGCTCTCACATTGGAGAAGTTTTGTTTCTAGATCTGTGTGTCTACGACTGGGGTCGACCTTATCAATGCCACAGAATCTCAAAGCAGTGGCTGGATGTTTAGCTTCCAGGAAGTGTCGAGCTACAGGTGACTTAATATCACCTCTGCGGATGGAGCTTCTGTGTTCATTGATTCTGGTTCTGAGCTGTCGATTTGTTTTCCCCACATACTGAAGTCCACAAGGGCAAATAAGTAGATAAATAACATTAACAGAATGGCAAGAAATACATTTGTGGATCTTGAATTCTTTCTTAGTTACATGGCTGACAAAAGAGTTGGCCTTCCTGTGGTTTTGACAGGAAGTGCAGTGAAGGCAAGGAAAGAAGCCAATAGGGCCGTCAATCCTCCTACTTTGTCCAGCATGAAAAGTGTCCGCATGTACCAGCAGGTCACGAACGTTGTGGGCTCTGGAATGCACAAAAAAAGGCAAATTAGAAAACGTGGGTCGTGGGTCAAAGCCTGTTTTCTAATTTGCCTTTTTTTGTGCATTCCAGAGCCCACAACGTTCGTGACCTGCTGGTACATGCGGACACTTTTCATGCTGGACAAAGTAGGAGGATTGACGGCCCTATTGGCTTCTTTCCTTGCCTTCACTGCACTTCCTGTCAAAACCACAGGAAGGCCAACTCTTTTGTCAGCCATGTAACTAAGAAAGAATTCAAGATCCACAAATGTATTTCTTGCCATTCTGTTAATGTTATTTATCTACTTATTTGCCCTTGTGGACTTCAGTATGTGGGGAAAACAAATCGACAGCTCAGAAGCAGAATCAATGAACACAGAAGCTCCATCCGCAGAGGTGATATTAAGTCACCTGTAGCTCGACACTTCCTGTAAGCTAAACATCCAGCCACTGCTCTGAGATTCTGTGGCATTGATAAGGTTGACCCCAGTCGTAGACACACAGATCTAGAAACAAAACTTCTCCAATGTGAGAGCAAATGGATTTTCAAACTTAAAACTGAACAACCTCTAGGGCTGAATGAAACTTTGTCTCTAGCCTGTTTCCTCTAGGCCTCTGGACAGTGTCTACATGTACCAGCGTGTCCCTATGTCCTCCATGGCTCCTTCCATGACTCTGCCTCCCTTTGTTTTTCTCCATTGATGAGTGTATTGTGGCAACCTTTGCATATTTGTGGAACTTTCTTGTGATTTACAGCCATTATCTATTATCTATTGTTTTTGGTGAAGAACCTTATTTTCAGCTGATTGACAGTGACCTGACTTTGTCTGGCTCACATGCAATCAGCTGAAAGCTGATTGATTGATGGCACCTGAGCAACATGATGTACCTGCCTGTCTATTTAACCTGTCCTTGTCAGACCTGTATGTTAGTAGCACTGATGATAGTCCTCGACTGAAACGTTTGCTGCCTTTTAATCCACTTTTTCTTTTGTTGCACTGTTTTGTCCTGCACCATGTAAAATAAAGTACCGTAAATTCCGGACTATAAGGCGCACCGGTATATAAGCCGCAGCACCAAAATTGACTGTTTTTTACATATATAAGCCGCACCGGACTATAAGCCGCGGGTGTTTTGATGTTTAACTCATTGAATGCCATGGACGTCCTTCGACGTCCAATTAAATAGTGACGTAGAATGCCACGGACGTCCTTCGACGTCCAATGCGTTTTTTGACGGTGGGACGTCGATCAAAGCCTTCCGCAGCTCCTGTACAACTATAGTAGCTATTGGAGGTGTATAACCTATTTTACGGACTCATTAGGTGGCGACAGTGCTTGCTCGGTGCAGTCCAGATTAGAGACAGGTCCGAGAAACAGCCTAAAAGCCGTGGATCAAAGACAACCCGATGCATGCTCCCAGAGCCATTTGCTCTGTCGCGGGAGCTGACATTGGCTCCGAACAGGAGTCAATCCGCGCTCACAACTGAGCCCCTCTGTCCCTGTCTGTCTGTCTGTCTGTCTGTATAGTTTCTCCAGCCGATTAGCAGACAGGAAAGCAGCCCCTGACGCCAAACCATTCAGCAATCCGGGTTGGCTCTTCCCTGCTGTGGCGCTGAGAGCCGACAGCAGCACACAAATGCAGCACTCCGAAAATATAATGGTTGCGTGAGGCTGTGTGCAGTGTGGGGAGGAGTTTACGGGGGGAGGGGGGAGGGGGGTGGTGCCGGGTGGTGCACGCAGGGCATCACACAACAACTACGTCACTACATCAGAAAATATTATCTTCAGACTCAGTGAATGTGCTTGAAATGCTGCATTTCACAAAAGGCGGATTATCTCAGCTAATAATTTGAAAAGCCTGAAAACGCTGAAAACAACCTATCTTCTCCGGCTCATAACTAAAGAACGGAAAATGGTATCAATAAACTTTTTTTTGCTGATGATACAATAGAGCCAGCTCGTTCTTGTGCGTGTTCGGTGTTTACATAGTAATATCACACAATATTCTGTGGGCCTCGAGAAATCACTGAAAACGCTCTGAAAACTCTGGCACTGGGAGCATCCGTTCTCCAAAAGTGGCTGGCACTGAATGAGTTAATTACCATATGTAAGGGTTCGTGCACAGAGAGGAATGTCGGGAAAGAGATGGCTGTTTGGGGAAGCTCCCATTTATTAACATTTCAACAAAACAAAACAAAAGTCAGGTCACTAATCCCCAGACAAAATCACACAACAATAGGCTATATGTGCAGCAAACGGCTGTAACCAGAGAAGTCAAGTCACTAATCCTCGTCTTCCTCTTCTTCCTGCGTACTGAAACCACCAAAGTCCTCATCTTCAGTGTCGGAAACGAACAGGTTCAGGGTGGCTTCGTCAACCACTCTCCTCTCTCCTTCATTGTCACTCAAAACCAACGAACTCCTCTTCGTCACTGTCGGCATCGAACAGCCTCTGAAGCCTCTGACGGCCCTCAGCGCCAGCTGTGGCGGCGTCATCCTCTTCATCCCGCAGCAGTCCAGCGTTTTGGAACCCGTTGGTGATTGTGGATGTTTTCACACTCCTATAATATTCCGTGATCTTCCTTTGTGTGAATTCGCCGAAGTTTGTGATTTTCTCCTGGTAGTCGGGAGGGAGTTGTTCAGTAGTTCTCGCCCGGACGGACAGTCCCTTTCGTCTCATGAATCGGAAGCACCAAGATGGGCCACCTATGAAATGTTCAATTTTCATTTCGGTGGCGACTGTTTTGGCCTTCAGTCGGATCTGCACCGTGGAAACGCCTCGGCCGTCTGCTCTCTGGGTCAACACCCAATCTTCAAGGGAATCTTCAAGTTCGGGCCATCTGCTTTTATGACCTCTGAAGGACTTTTTGGTCTTCTTGCACTGAGACAGTTCCTCCTGCTGCACCTTCCAACGCCTCACCATTGACTCGTCGATGCCCAGGTTACGCGCTGCTGCTCTGTTTCCCTCTTTTAATGCGAGATTGACTGCTTTCAACTTGAAAGCTGCGTCGTGTGAATTTCTGCGTACCTTCCCCATGGTAAGTGAGAGAGTGTTGCTTCTACTGCTCGTCTTGTTGTGAATATTCCTTGATCTTCCTTTGTGTGAATTCGCCGAAGTTTGTGATTTTCTCCTGGTAGTCGGGGGAGGGAGTTGTTGGCCGAGTGGCCGTTTGCTTACCGTAATTACCATATGTAAGAGGTCACGCACAGAGGGGATTGTCGGGAAAGAGATGGCTGTTTGAGGAAGCTCCCATTTACCGTATTACCGTAACATTTCAACAAAACAACATAACACAACACCACCTTTGTTTATTTTTTACAGTGCACACAGTGTCCGCGGTGTGGTGAAAAGAGGGCAAGAGAGGAAATTAAAACAGAAGTGGATTTATAGTTAGAAAGAGTGCTAAAAAAGAGAGATTTTATTTGTATTTTTTTTTTTTTTCTGAAAAAATCCATAGATAACCGCACCGTTATATAAGCCGCAGGGCCAAAAAACGGGGAAAAAGCCGCGGCTTATAGTCCGGAATTTACGGTAAGTCTTTTTTACTTGATCTCAGCCTCTGGACCTCCTCTGTGGCTTTTTTAGCCCTGTTACATCTGGTGTGCGGGTACTCTCTTTGACCTCTATTGTTAGTACTTCTGTACCGACGCACCCAGCCAAACTTTTTTAGATGCCTTTTGTCGGCGCAGTCTCACAGCTTTTTCCCTAATAGCATGATCCTCCCACGTGCTACGTCCTGCTGGTGTAGCTCCCGCTGTCACGTGAAAAGAAGCATCTGGCAACTGCGCATGTCTCAGAGGAAGCATGGTGCTAGTCTACGGCTCTCCCCAGATCGACAGAGGGTGGAGCAGCGACCGGAGCAGCAGGGGGGGAAATTGGCCAAGTACAATTGAGGAGAAAATGGGGGGGGGGATCAGGAAAAATCTAAATAAATTAAATAAATAAAAATAGGGCCCCGGCACTAGAGCACCTAAATTGATTGGAAGTTGGAAACCCTCATTAATGTTTTGCTTGCACCTGTGTTACTTCCTGCCTTTTAGACACCAAATGGCTGCTGTGAAAAAGGTCACTTCAGCATAAAAGCATTTCGAAATGTAGGAGTTTGTGTGGAGCTGCGTTAGCGCACATCCTGGCATGCAGCACTAATAGGAAGCTTTCAGAAAAACATCACTTCTCTTGAACCCCTCCACCTACACACACACACACACACACACACACACACACACACACACACACACACACACACACACACACACACACACACACACACACACACACAAACAGAACAGTGGCAAAATGAATAATGAGTGTAAAAGCGGCCCACGCAGCAGAGCAGAAAGGCCTCTCCACTAGATGACTTTGTGGGCGTTTTCACCAATAACAGCCACACACACACACACACCCACATACGGCACTAACAGCCCGCGTGTTCGAGAGCTCTCACATCATCCCGTACGGTTTTCTCTGGGCTCTCTCGCATGGTAAAAGCGTGTGTCTGGCTGGCAGACGCCCTGGCAGCCTGGCCGTCAACGGGCCATGTTGCAGGCAGACATGGTGGAGGAGAGAAACCTGCTAAGTGCAAAGTTAGTTGAATCCCAGCTGGGAGAAGAAGGAGCTGTCGAGTTTGGAGGTGTTTGTTTTGACCTCTTCATAATAGAGCCGAGTTTGAATTTGAAGAAGCAGCAGGGGAGCGTTTCTACCAGCTCAGGATGTGATGTTACAACCCTTTTGTGCCTTAATCCAAGCAAGGTGAGCGTTCATACAGAAGACAGCTCAATCCAGAAAGTGCGGATTATCATTTACAGTAACGGCGGCTGGACTACACTCGTTACATTAAAGCTGCTTCTCCGACCAGAACTTCTTAGATTCATCTTGTTCACGACATCAAGCACCACTAGGACTGTAAATTCCTACTTGATGGACTTTTTATCTCTGAATATTGACATGACCGCGAGGCTGCATAATTACACTCCGATAAATCCCTTGTATGTCATCTTGATTGTGGCAATAAGTGATTGTGATATAGAGGAGACACGTCAGATAAGAAGCAGCATTCAAAGTGAAAATCCCCTGCATCACATCAAACAGACACTGACAGCCAAAGTCCCTCCCCTTCCCTTCAGACCCTCTATGTGCACCCGCATCTTAAAGGAAATAGGAATGGTGGTGAACGGAGAGAGAGACAAGATTTTCTTTTGATCCCGTTTGAATTGTGCTATGAGGGACACACATGATGCTTGTCAATTTAAAAGTTAACTTTGCAAGTCAAGAACGTCGCAGTTTGTGGTTATAAATCAGAAAGACTACACACAAGCAGTCGCATAAGGGGCGTCTCTCCCACCAGTCTATTGTTGTTGTCGTTGGTGTGACGTATATAGTGCGAGACAGAGTTGATTGAGCGGTTTCACACAAAACTAAACGTTACGTTTCAGTTTCAGCACAAACTGCGACTTTCTTGACGTGCAAAGTGACCTTTTAAATTGACAAAATGTACATGTGGACCTCATGGCACCATTCAAATGGGATTAACAAAAGGTATTGTCTCTCGCCGGCGTTTCACCATTCATATTTTTGACCTTGGTACGCAGGGCGTATAAAGCAAACCCCGCCGTCCACGCAGCTTCCCTTGTGAGCCAAAACGAACGTTCAAAACAAATTAAGATTCCCGTCCATTTTTACCAAGGTCACATAAAAGCTGTGAAAGATTTCAAAAGAGCACTGCAGCAGCAGCCAGGCTGCGCGAGGAGCTGTCTCCTGCTTGACACGGCAACAACATGTAGAGAAGAAAGAAGCTAGCAGGACTGATATGGCTCCTGCTCTGATAAGGTCACGCATAAAGCTGTTTGATCATATCTGAGAGTTCCTCATTGAAATGCATCAGTTGAGGCCTGAGAGAGAGGAGAAGAGAATGCAATTGTGATTTTTTTTTTCTTAACTCTCCCTTTCAGATGTCTGTGTAGACGTGGCCATATATGGAATACAGGAGCTCCGATGAGAGAGTGCCTGTTTATCGCTTCTGCTAGATGCATTTGTGTTGAATTCTGTTCTTCTCGGATTTCCCCACTATTTTCTCCCCGATTGCTGCTCCACCCCCTCTGGCCCATGTGGGGAGAGTTGTAGATTAGCAACATGCTTCCTCCGATACATGTGCAGTCGCAGGTTCGGGGGGGACCCTGAGGAAGCCAGTAGGCGAAACGCGTTGTTCGTGTGCCTTTTTGTACTTTTTTAAAATAAGATGAATTAAAGTGAAGCAATTCAGCCTTCTTGTGTGCGCTGACTCCTCCTTCTTCAGCAAGATATATCAATATCAGCGATAGACAATTCATCAATGCAATAAGAGAATAGTTCAATATATATCGATATGTCCCTTGATAATGGAGCGTGCTACGAGTGACACACAAATAGCCAATCAAACAGACAAATCCCTAAGTTCCCAACCGAGCATAACTATTACACAGCTGCAACACTCATTTTGTGTTTTTTTCTCATGGTCTTTATTAAAAATAGGTAATTAAAAAATATCAATAATTATGGATATCGATTCCTATGAAATATTTCATATTTTATTTTTTGCTATATCACCCAGCCCTATCATTTTATTTTATATTTTGCAAGATTCTTTCCCTATAGACCTGCATTTGCGTGGGCGGTTTTGTGTGCATTTTGGTGTTTTTTGAACAGTCAGTCTCTGTGGTGAAAACCAATGTGGTATATCTGGTAACCCGACGCTCCAAAGATATAACTTTCAGTTTCATTCTTTCAGTCAAAGTTCAAAAACCAAATCATGAAAATAAATGAAACGTTAAAATAAATCTGCTCAGGAGGCACTAATTGCAACTCCAGGGTATTAACTTAAAAGTTAAATTCAACAACTTTTAAGACCTTTTTTAAAACCTTTTCAAGACATATAATCGTATAATAAAGACGTATAATCCATACTGCTTTATGATCACTGTTACAGTAACGTATAATCCATACTGCTTTATGATCACTGTTACAGTAATGTATAATCCATACTGCTTTATGATCACTGTTACAGTAACATATAATCCATACTGCTCATGATCACTTTACAGTAACATATAATCCATACTGCTTTATGATCACTTTACAGTAACGTATAATCCATACTGCTCATGATCACTTTACAGTAACATATAATCCATACTGCTTTACGATCACTGTTACAGTAACATATAATCCATACTGCTTTATGATCACTGTTACAGTAACATATAATCCATACTGCTTTATGATCACTGTTACAGTAACATATAATCCATACTGCTTTATGATCACTGTTACAGTAACGTATAATCCATACTGCTTTATGATCACTTTACAGTAACATATAATCCATACTGCTTTATGATCACTTTACAGTAACATATAATCCATACTGCTTTATGATCACTGTTACAGTAATGTATAATCCATACTGCCTTTATGATCACTGTTACAGTAACATATAATCCATACTGCTTTATGATCACTGTTACAGTAACATATAATCCATACTGCTTTATGATCACTTTACAGTAATGTATAATCCATACTGCTTTATGATCACTTTACAGTAATGTATAATCCATACTGCTTTATGATCACTGTTACAGTAATGTATAATCCATACTGCTTTATGATCACTTTACAGTAACATATAATCCATACTGCTTTATGATCACTTTACAGTAACGTATAATCCATACTGCTTTATGATCACTTTACAGTAACATATAATCCATACTGCTTTATGATCACTTTACAGTAACGTATAATCCATACTGCTTTATGATCACTTTACAGTAACATATAATCCATACTGCTTTATGATCACTGTTACAGTAACGTATAATCCATACTGCTTTATGATCACTGTTACAGTAACATATAATCCATACTGCTTTATGATCACTTTACAGTAACATATAATCCATACTGCTTTATGATCACTGTTACAGTAATGTATAATCCATACTGCCTTTATGATCACTGTTACAGTAACATATAATCCATACTGCTTTATGATCACTGTTACAGTAACATATAATCCATACTGCTTTATGATCACTTTACAGTAATGTATAATCCATACTGCTTTATGATCACTTTACAGTAATGTATAATCCATACTGCTTTATGATCACTTTACAGTAATGTATAATCCATACTGCTTTATGATCACTTTACAGTAACGTATAATCCATACTGCTTTATGATCACTTTACAGTAATGTATAATCCATACTGCTTTATGATCACTTTACAGTAATGTATAATCCATACTGCTTTATGATCACTGTTACAGTAACATATAATCCATACTGCTTTATGATCACTTTACAGTAACATATAATCCATACTGCTTTATGATCACTGTTACAGTAATGTATAATCCATACTGCTTTATGATCACTTCACAGTAACATATAATCCATACTGCTTTATGATCAATTTACAGTAACATATAATCCATACTGCTTTATGATCAATTTACAGTAACATATAATCCATACTTCTTTATGATCACTTTACAGTAATGTATAATCCATACTGCTTTATGATCAATTTACAGTAATGTATAATCCATACTGCTTTATGATCAATTTACAGTAATGTATAATCCATACTGCTTTATGATCACTTTACAGTAATGTATAATCCATACTGCTTTATGATCACTGTTACAGTAACGTATAATCCATACTGCTTTATGATCACTGTTACAGTAACATATAATCCATACTGCTTTATGATCAATTTACAGTAACGTATATAATCCATACTGCTTTATGATCACTTTACAATAATGAAAATCCATTGATTACAACGGACGGTGTTCTGTCAAAAAGGTCTGCCTCGTTGGCACCAGGGATTTCTCCCCACTTTGTTACTGCGAGTAACCACACGGTAGCAACATTACTTGAGCGAGTACTCAAGTACCAGAGTACTCAAGTACCAGAGTACTCTCGCCCATCCTGCCACGAGCCTGCCCGCGTAGGCGGCTTGCAGCTCCCCAAAAACTGAAAGCTATTACCAAGTATAATGCACTACATTCTCTCCTCGGCATAACTTCTAGTCATTGAAATCCTAGTGAAATCACACCATTTACTCATTGTTATAAAATAGAAATTTCCATCCTGCATCGTGGCACCAGTTGTTATAGAATAGAAATGTCCATCCAAAAGGTAAACAGCAAACCACTTGAAGAAAAATCACTTGTGATCAAAAAGATGGAGCCAGGAGTCAGAAGTCGTCTTAAATGAAGTATTTAACATAGATCTTGGCCAAGAGATGCAGCACTCTTGTATATTCACGAATGGATTCACAGGCTGACATGCAATGAACAGAGAGTGAGAGATACTTATAGGACACACATCAGATTACATGTGTCTTAATGCACATTTGAAGGCTAATCTGCAGAGAACCTATCTGCTATTCTGGCTCTGTACAGGACATACTAGTGACACAGTGACAGTGTACAGAGTGAGATAGAGAGGAGCTGCAAATGTACGCTACAGGTTATCTGAATATGACGTCTGTCTATGTATGTATAATAACTATGTGTAACTTATATTAACTAGTGATTGTCCAAATAAGGGCTAATGTGATTAAAATGTCCCCGTCACTCATCTTGCTGGGGACTCCCCTGCGACCCCCTGCTGAAGCTGCAGTGATGTTACAGTATATGGGACTAGCTGCCGCAGACAACGTTAAAACTCAAGTATACGTTGAAAGCATGTTTCTCACTTAAAAGGGGATGTGTTCTTCTTGTGTAAACCTAATCAAAACGACCACAGTTAAAAGCCAGCAGTGACTCATATTTACATTTGAAGGACATTAACATAACTTACATTATTCTGAGTTTTGGCCACTTAAGCTGTAATGTCATCCAACCTGCTACCATGTGACGTGACTTTGAGAGGCATTCACAGCGTTACCACAACATAA
The DNA here is from genome assembly GCF_964638095.1 of Poromitra crassiceps. Taxonomy (NCBI): domain Eukaryota; kingdom Metazoa; phylum Chordata; class Actinopteri; order Beryciformes; family Melamphaidae; genus Poromitra; species Poromitra crassiceps. The sequence continues at coordinate 49,005,630 of NC_139628.1, read as the reverse complement.
TAACCAATACTCTCCTCCATAAACTGGTTAATATGATCATGAACATAACTTAGCCCTTTCAGATGGCGATGTTATCCGTTTTAGGGAGCTCTGATAGATAGATAGATAGATAGATAGATAGATAGATAGATAGATAGATAGATAGATAGATAGCCTAGTAGTTCATTCTCAGCTAATCAAGAAAATGGAAATAATTTTCCAGGACACCACATGGTTTTCCAGGACATTTGACTATTTCTCTAACTTTCCATGCGTTTTCCATGACTGAAAAATGTGTAAACTGTTTTCCAGGATTTCCAGGTTTTCCAGGATGCATGGGAACCCTGATGATGCAGTTGATCAAGAAGCCGAAGCATGCGCGAATCGTCGTTAACCACATTAACTTTCTTCCAGACATCTTCTTCTCTGTGAATAGGGGGCTTTGTTACACTCTCGTCTGGTCCTGGGCAGTTAAACCCCACATGACAGTTGGTCGGTCAGGATGATGTAACGCATCATCATACCAGCCCATTATCAGACAAGTTTCACTTTGGCTGGCTGAGAATGGGGCATTGCAGAATACATTCAATTCAACGTTTATAGTTCCTTTGTTTCAGGTCATTTCAGATATCGCCTGTAGGAGTCCACGCCAAGTCGTTAAGACAGACAGGCCCTACTGAAGCGTTTCCAGAACGTCCCATTAGCAATTTTCAGCAGGACTGTTTCAGTCCAAAAGAGAAGAATAAGTCATTAAAAAAGAAAATGTCACCTTTTCTCAAATATTTGCCATGGCAGTGGCAAGCAATGTTGGCTACTGTAGCCTACTGCAGTGTTTCTCAAACTTCTCCATGCCAACGACCCCTAAACTGACAAATTAGACCATGGAGAACCCCCATTTGATATGATTTTGTCCCAGGGTCCCCCATCTGACAAGATTTTTTGCTTTTAGATGTTAAACTGTATGAAAGCCATGATCAAAATACGCATACTTTTTTTGTCATTGTGTTACTTATGGATGGAATTATAGTGAAAATGAATGATTCCCCTTTTTGCCGGGGACCCTGGAACCCCCTCAAGGACACCCCCCCCACCACCCCCCTTCACTTTGAGAACCACTGGCCTACTGTACTGTGCTGTGCTGTGCTGGACGGCTGTATTACACAACTCAATGTTTCTAACAGACCTCTACTACTCTGCCTTTTATGGACAATACAGGAGGTCAGACCGGAGTCTGTCGTCTGGGGGGAATTATGTATGAATTAGGCTACTGCTACAGCTAATCTTAGTTTTGACTGTATTTCACACTTTCATTTGATGCTCCACAATCTAGAACAAAAATGTAAAAACATTGATTTTATGAAATCAAGCAAAAAGTTTTGGTTCACCAAAAGGAAAGCCAGCCTCTAGCCTATTTCTTAATGACTAGCTAGATGAAAAGACACTCGGGCAAAACTCCATTCTAAATCTGAAAACGGAAACCTTGCTTCTAGGCAAATGTACATACACACTTTGTAAAAACAAGACTTGTGACATTTTATGAATCTGGGGGGTCTTCTGTTAAATTCGGCATAGAGAACCGGACCACAAACCGGCACTCTATTTCAATAAAATTACAGCGTTGAGAATTGGTTGAGCAGCTACTTGCCGCCCTCCCAACTATACCACCGTGTATTTTAGTGGGAAATGATGGTGGACACTGGACTGGGAATAACGGGCGAACCAGTTATGAAAGTTGACATTTGATTGAAAAGGGTGTTGCTTTCTCTATCGCAATTATGCCTAATTGAAGAGTGAATCCAAACTGTAGGAGTGGTAGCTACTATAATAACTGCCTGATAGGCATACTGTAAACAGACATAATTTGGATGGGTGTTTTACGCAGCGCTCTCTCCGTACTCCGTGAACGGAACGTATCGGGAGGCTGACCACAGTAACGGAAAGTTTCAATGCCCATCCCAGCTTCAAATAAAAACGCTCAAATGTTACAAAACAGACACATCGGCTATTACATCTGTCAACAGTATGTTACAGTATACATATTGATTAATCGCCCCCCACGCAACTGGTAGATCATTCAAAAGAGATAAGTTTTCCAGGCTCGTCCATACCTTGTTGTCCCGTGTCTCCGCTGGCTGTGTCCAGCACGCCGCTCAGCAGAAGAAGGGGGAGGAAAGCGAGTAGCCGTCCACATGTTGCCGGTGATGTGTGGGCATGTTTCTGCCTGTGTTTGCTGTACATCCCTGTCACAGAGCCAGCTCGGTACCACACACCGTCCGTCCTCCCTGCCTCACCTCGCCTCGCCGTCAACCTCCTCTCTGACTCCCTTTCTCATTCCAATGATTCCATCCAGCGTCAAGCCACCAACAATACAACACAGCACTTCCGCTCTCAGCTTTCAAAATGTGTTATAGCGCGCCAAGCGCACGTAGGGTGAATGGAGGTATTATGGGACACTTTTTGACTTTTCGCCTTGTGGAAGCTTTTTTGCCATCAATTAAAAAAAATAGCCCAACACATGATACATTTCTGTAATAGTCAAGATGTTACCTAACCTTCTGAGGTGGAATGAAGGTTACATTATATTCCAAGGAGGCGTGGCATCCTCTTTTGTGTGAACTGACCCAAAATCCCTTTTTTCTGTAACGTTTCGTATTATGGGACAAAATGTTTCGTATTATGGGACAGATGCCTTATGATGAATTTAGGCTAGTGTAAGCATTTACTACACAATTTAATTCATACTTTGATATAATCTGACATGCACATCTTACTTTTCCTATTCATCTTTATAAATTAACACTCCATGTTCATTTAAACTGTTTTATTTAATGTTTAAAACTCTGTAAACAATTCAAACAACAATCGGCCTGCCCTCACTGTCACAACAACCCCCTTAGTTGTTGAGTTAACAGTAGGTTAGGTTTAGGATGATTAAGTTGAGGGGTGGGGTTAGGGTTAGGATGATTAAGTTGAGGGTTAGGGTTAGAATGATTAAGTTGAGGGGTGGGGTTATGGTTAGGATGGTTAAGTTGAGGGTTAGGGTTAGGATGATTAAGTTGGGTGGTGGGGTTAGGGTTAGGATGATTAAGTTGGGGGGTGGGGTTAGGGTTAGGATGATTAAGTTGAGGCATTGGGTTATGATGGTTAAGTTGAGGGTTGGGGTTAGAATGATTAAGTTGAGGGGTGGGGTTTGGGTTAGGATGATTAAGTTGAGGGTTAGGGTTCGGATGAGTATGTTGATGGTTGGGGTTAGGTTTAGGATGATTAAATTGAGTGGTGGGGTTATGGTTAGGATGATTAAGTTGAGGGTTAGGGTTAGGATGAGTATGTTGGTGGTTGGGGTTAGGGTTAGGATGCTTAAGTTGAGGGTTGGGGCTGGGGTGATTAAGTTGAGGTTTGGGGTTAGGATGATGAAGTTGAGGGTTGGGGTTAGGATGATGAAGTTGAGGGTTGGGGTTAGGATGATTAAATTGAGGGTTGGGGTTAGGGTTAGGATGATTAAGTTGAGGGTCGGGGTTAAGGTTAGGATGATTAAGTTGAAGGTCAGGCTGGGATGGTTATGTTTAGGGTTGGGGTTAGGGCTAGGATGATTCAGAGTCTATTAATATTAACCAATTGAAGTGGTCAGCTTTTTTTTGCCTGCCTATTTGTTGGTAACCACTAATCTATTCTAGAGAATAAACAATGGTTCTCTATTGCAAGGTTGATAATTTTGTTCATTAGCAAAGCCTTTTAGCACTGTCCCATAATATGAAAACATACTGTCCCATAATACGAAACCGTGTTTCGTATTATGGGACAAAATGAAAACAACCTAATTCCAAAAATAAAACTTTGTTTTGTTTTGTTTTTGTTTTGTTTTTGGTTGCAAACATGCATCATATTCATGTTCCATCAAAAGTTTGTGCAATATATTAGCTATGAGAATTTTATGACCTTATGATGAAAACTAGCTAAAGCTTATGTCATTTTCCTCACCTCATGCCCTGCAGGGTCAACCTCCTGTTTGAAGCTTGCCCCGCCCACATATGTGATGTCACACCAATGAGGGCATGCGATTTTGATTGTGTAGTTTCACAGGTAGGGCTCAGAAAAAAAAGTTTTTATTTTCACTCATCAGGCAAGAAAATATAGCCTCTATAGCTTAAGTGTCCCATAATACGCTATGTCCCATAATACCTCCATTCACCCTACGGGTTTTAGGCATACGCACCAGAGAGCAATTTGTCCACCGTTCTCTTTTCATGTAGTACATTTCATAAAATGCGCATAAAAACAGTTTTACTACGAGGGATGCACCGAGCAGCATTTTGGTAAACAAACCGCGTTTCCGGGGGGAAGCTGTGCGGTGTACAATATAAAAACTGCGACACCACACAACTTTAACACGACTCGCATATATTATACATTAAACACTTGAGCTACTTCTGCTCTCACTCAAAATGTCAAAATATAAGCGATGTCATGTATAGTTTTTAAGATATTGTTTGTTTGGCGCACACCCACACACCGCAGAGTCCCCCGGGCCGGAAGTCGAGTTTGTTGTCGTCGTGACGTCACGCGACGCAGATTCCTCATATAAGAACATTTTCACTCAGACCAAAACTTTTGAGAAGGGTATCTTGAAACTTTTTAAAAAAGAGGTCGAATTCATTTATTTTTAATCCACTTTTTTTTTACCCTTCTGGTCTGAAAATATATGAGTGGTGGTGAACAACGTCGGCGAGGGACTTTTTTTTAGATCCCACCAAGATCGGTGTAGGAAATCCGAGGGCAGGTGACGTCACAGGGGCGTTCCTGACCTTTGAACTATGAGATTTCTAGTTCCCAGTACAAATGGAACGGGCAGCTTTTGTAAATTACAATTTTGCTGTAACCATCATAAAGCAAACATCCACCAATATAAATAAAATCTGGTACATTTTCTTGAAAATAATTCATGTATGGTCTTTCCACAGGGTATCTTTCATCACAATAATCTTGTATCATTTTTGTAAACCTAGAGTTTGATTCCATATGTCTATAGACCAAATCAGCGGGATGTTTATGTGACCAGTGGCCAACAGATGTTACAACCACGAACTATATGTATACAGGTGGGGAGCCAACCAGAACCATGAGACAGGACACCAGGAGCTGGATACACAATAATCTTTATTACAAAGTATGAAAATATTAGAAACCCCAGCCCACAGTCCAGGTGCAGTAGGTCCCACAGTGTCCTCTGTCCGCTCCGTTCGTGTTCCAAACACCTCCAAGGAAGCTACGGGGGAATAATGAGACAAGTCACTTGACTGGGCAGAGGCCCAGGCTCCCGAGGGAGGTGGCAAAACCAGCTAGTGGTCAGAACTTGTCCAGAGTAATGGGCAAAAAAAAGAAGGAAACAGCACTGCAAAATATCACTGCAAATCCACACGTGATTTAAGAACCTCTTGGGTATTTAGCTTTATGCTATGGAAAGTTGAAGGGGGCAATGCTCCACGCTCCACAGTAATAGCACACGTGATTATAACTTCTTCACTTATCAAAAGCACGCTTTACACCGCACGTCAAAAAGGGACAGCTATAGCTGACATAGCAGGCCGTTCAAGTGGCTAGGTGGTATGTGGGCTTTGTTTAGATGGGGCGAGGTACAATAAAATGGCACTCAAAATAGGCTACAGTGTCAAAGTACAAATCTAAAAACAATGTTCATCTGGTCAGGCCGGGTACATCAGTAAAAAAGGGTAGGAAAGGCAGGAGGACAACAGGAAGGATGACAATTTGCAGGAGACATAAGAGGGGTACTTAGCTGTAAGAGGGGTGCGTCGTGACTACACCCCTCTACATTCCAACGATGCTTCCCCTCCGAAAAAGCTGTGTGGTGCAGTCCCTCTGGCCGTCAGACTGCTGTCAATGGTGGTGGGTCTGGATACCGTGCGCCATCGGGAGTTTCACTACTCGTATCGTAGCTCTGCCCTCTTCCAAACGTCCCGTCAACCTTCTGGTTTGGCTGCTCTTGCCCGGGACTGCGTTTGTTCCTGCGTCAGGTTTCCTTCACCGTCAGGTCTGCTTCACACTCAGGTCTGCTTCACATTCAGGTCTGCTTCCCCACACCTTGCCCAGCACCCTCCCCACTTCGACATCGAAGATCCCCCTGGTTCTCCACCACGTCTGCCTTCTCTCCCCTGCTCTCACCTCCACGGCTGCCTTTAAAAGGGCGAGAAGAACGCCAGCCCACTGCAAAAACCCCAGTCTCCTAATCAGCCGCAGCTGTGTTCAATTAGGATTTTCCCACACCATTCAACCATTCACTCACTCGTCTCAACCCCTAAAGTTAATTTACAGGGACAAAGCATTTAAAAACTGGCCTGTGACATCCTCCCACACTTAATGGTTCTAGTCCCTTAGAACCCTGTCCACATCCCTGTACCTTGTTATGCAGGGCCACAAACATGACAAACAAAATCCACATCCCTGTACCTTGTTATGCAGGGCCACAAACGTGACAAACAAAAGTCCACATCCCTGTGCCTTGTTATGCAGGGCCACAAACATAACAAACAAAGGTTCACATCCCTGTACCTTGTTATGCAGGGAACAAATATGACAAACAATAAAGTCCATGATAAAATCATTTCTGCCTGGCCTGGACCCTGTGATCCTTCTCCTGGCATGTCAGATGGCTAAGGAGGCTCAACCCACGTGTACAAAATCCTGCCGACAAACGCCAAATGTGACCAGTGGCCAACAGATGTTACAACCACGAACTATATGTATACAGGTGGGGAGCCAACCAGAACCATGAGACAGGACACCAGGAGCTGGATACACAATAATCTTTATTACAAAGTATGAAAATATTAGAAACCCCAGCCCACAGTCCAGGTGCAGTAGGTCCCACAGTGTCCTCTGTCCGCTCCGTTCGTGTTCCAAACACCTCCAAGGAAGCTACGGGGGAATAATGAGACAAGTCACTTGACTGGGCAGAGGCCCAGGCTCCCGAGGGAGGTGGCAAAACCAGCTAGTGGTCAGAACTTGTCCAGAGTAATGGGCAAAAAAAAGAAGGAAACAGCACTGCAAAATATCACTGCAAATCCACACGTGATTTAAGAACCTCTTGGGTATTTAGCTTTATGCTATGGAAAGTTGAAGGGGGCAATGCTCCACGCTCCACAGTAATAGCACACGTGATTATAACTTCTTCACTTATCAAAAGCACGCTTTACACCGCACGTCAAAAAGGGACAGCTATAGCTGACATAGCAGGCCGTTCAAGTGGCTAGGTGGTATGTGGGCTTTGTTTAGATGGGGCGAGGTACAATAAAATGGCACTCAAAATAGGCTACAGTGTCAAAGTACAAATCTAAAAACAATGTTCATCTGGTCAGGCCGGGTACATCAGTAAAAAAGGGTAGGAAAGGCAGGAGGACAACAGGAAGGATGACAATTTGCAGGAGACATAAGAGGGGTACTTAGCTGTAAGAGGGGTGCGTCGTGACTACACCCCTCTACATTCCAACGATGCTTCCCCTCCGAAAAAGCTGTGTGGTGCAGTCCCTCTGGCCGTCAGACTGCTGTCAATGGTGGTGGGTCTGGATACCGTGCGCCATCGGGAGTTTCACTACTCGTATCGTAGCTCTGCCCTCTTCCAAACGTCCCGTCAACCTTCTGGTTTGGCTGCTCTTGCCCGGGACTGCGTTTGTTCCTGCGTCAGGTTTCCTTCACCGTCAGGTCTGCTTCACACTCAGGTCTGCTTCACATTCAGGTCTGCTTCCCCACACCTTGCCCAGCACCCTCCCCACTTCGACATCGAAGATCCCCCTGGTTCTCCACCACGTCTGCCTTCTCTCCCCTGCTCTCACCTCCACGGCTGCCTTTAAAAGGGCGAGAAGAACGCCAGCCCACTGCAAAAACCCCAGTCTCCTAATCAGCCGCAGCTGTGTTCAATTAGGATTTTCCCACACCATTCAACCATTCACTCACTCGTCTCAACCCCTAAAGTTAATTTACAGGGACAAAGCATTTAAAAACTGGCCTGTGACATTTACATTTACTTCCGGGTACCCCTGGGTCCACACATTATAATGGCGGTGGACGGCACAAACTGACGTGTTGAAGACAAAAACAGACAAAGAAGACAAAAATGGTTTGTCCGTGTTGTGTTGTTGTTTAATATCATTCATAACAACACTTTCACTAACGTTAGTGGAGACCAGACTAGCTAATTTACCTGTTGGACCAGACTAGAGTAGACTTGAAGCTAAATTAAATTGACGTGGCGTCAGTAGCTCTGTCTGTACCAGGCTCTTTCTCGCCGAGAAGAGCCTGGTGACGCGAGGTTACTCTGTCTGTAACGTTAACGACTCTGCAAAAAAACAGCGAGTTTGACAGACAAACAAACGTTATTAGCTAGCTAACACTACATAAAACAAATACAGAAGAAAGGCTAGATACGTCGGACAAGCATGTTTACCAACCGTTTAACCATTTAAATTGAAAGTAGTCGGCCGAAAACAACGAGAGGGTTTGACAGCATTTATTTGACAACACGCACATTTAAACCTGCCGCCTTCCCCAAGTGGTACCCGGAAGTAAATTTGTTTACATGGTGACGTCACGGTGATTTGGTCTATACATTTTCGTCCAATTTTTACACCTTTTTTAATCACACCCTTATGCTTTTATTTTGAAGTCCAAATCAAATAATATTGGCTCTTATTCCGTCTAACTCTGTCCAACTTGATACCACCTGGCACTCAAGAAAACAAGGGCTGGATTTGATTAAGGCTGCCTTCAAGTTCTCCTCGTAAACTCCACTTCTAATTTCAGAGGTCATTCTAGTCTTCCAGTGGTTATCGAACTTTTTCCACGCGAAGGACCCCTAAATTGACACAAATTAAACCACGGACCCACATTTAACACTGCAACATTCACTCTGCACTGAGACATCGAGTACTCGAGTGACATCACCATTGATAGACATCACCAATTCTCTATAATAAGTGTCGTGATATCATCGAGTGATCAGTTATTGTCGATGATCAGTATGGTGGATCTCTGTAAGCCCAAACTCATCCTGCTGTTCAGCGGGAAGAGGAAGTCTGGGAAAGACCACGTGACCGATCACATCCTCAACAGGTTAGGTTCTGATGTGTGCTGTGTTCTGCGTCTGTCTGGTCCTCTCAAACAGCAGTATGCTCAGGAACATGGTCTGGACTTGCAGAAGCTCCTGGGCTCTGGCTCGTATAAGGAGGACTTCCG